>NC_043957.1:57155126-57435126 GCF_902148855.1 Sphaeramia orbicularis | reverse complement strand
GTATAAAGCACTGGTTAACTCATTTTAACACCTTACAGTCAGGGCTATTTTTACACCAGCCAAGTAAACAGTCGACGGTTATTCTACATCTCAAGTTATGTTTACCACGTAAACAGAAAAACAAGAAAGAATGCTTTTATTACTGTCACACATTCTGCAAATAGATGCTGCAGAGAAAGTGTGAGCCAAAATATGTAGGAGTTTTTATATGTTTCTTCTCTTGAACATATGCATACACTTCACGATAAATGTAACTCTGAAGGATGATTTATTTGTTGTTGTTTTTTTTCTTTTTTTTTTTTTACTTATTTTATGTTGACAGTCTTGGTCTTTTTTTTTGCCCATCCATGGCAGAAGCCTTGTCAACCAGAGTGTGATGCAGACATAAATAAGACAGGTTGTTTGTGCAGCGAGAGCAGAACGGCTGCTTTAACCTTAAACCACCCACGCACGGAACCTGCAGCCAAACATGCCGACCTTTCATTGAAAGAAGCAACATAACACGTTTCCTTTGGGGGATTTTAAAATACTCTGAGAGACATGATGGACATCTCTGGCTCTGATAAACATGCAGATTTAGATTAAAAATAATGGCAAGAGAAAAACATTTAGTCCTATATCCAAGCATTTCATTGGTCACACATGAGTTTGACTGTGTTTTATATTGTAATATATTATTTGTATAGTTATATGTATTTATTTTTATATTTATATTTTGGGGGATAAGGGGATATTAAAAAAAAAAAGAAAAGAAAAAAACTTAAATGTTGTCTGAATCAAACTTAGAAGTTTACAAGAAAAAATGTGAAAGATAAAATGGTAAATTTGCAAAAGAAAACACTGAGATGAAAACTGTCAAACATAATGTGCAGGGCAAGTCCTGCAAAGCCGAATAACAGTTGTGTGTCTGTAAGAGGTTGGGCATATATGATGTGATCTTTTGAAAAACAATATGAAAAATCTCCAAAAACTGGTTTGGAACCAATAATTAAGGTTGCGTTGTGTCATCAACAGGTGCCACTGTAATCTAGATGGTTCTATTTAACAGAGTAGAAGGAGCAGAGTGTCCTGTTGTTATTTTCTATCTAAAATAACTAAGAAGTGATTCACTCTCCTCATCAGTCCATACTTCCTGTTGCTCTAGATGTGTTTAACACTTAATCTGAATATCTGGAAGATGCAGCAAACAGCTCATCGATTAGCTGAGCAGTTAAAGGTTTGTTACATAAGACTGTGTTCCATAAAAAGTCGTTCAATTTACTGGATTTGGTTTTGTCCTATGACTAAAAAAAAAAAAAACAGTAAAAAATATCACGAGCATGAGTTATGGAGATGATCTTAATGGAGTTCAGTTGTCTTATGTATTTCTAGTGCGCATTAGTAGTTTTTTTTTTTTTTTTTTGCTTAAAATTGACAATAATAATCACGTTCTTGATTATGTGAACCCTGTCTCCACCATTGCAGCCCTTCACACAACCCAGTCGACCAAACCACATGGGGACATTTTGAGTGGACTTAACCCGTGTTTGTCATCCGTCTCATCATCTTTTGAGATTTTGCTCTTCTGAAGGGTTTAAGTTTGGGCTTTCAGTGAATATCCATGCTTCCAGGATTTCCCTTTGGAACACTTGCACAACTTTCTTCACCAATTGCAGAGGGGCAGAAACAAAAACTGCATCTATTCTCACTAAATTGCAGAAATTCCAATTTGCATGCACTGTAAAAAAAACAAAACAAAACAAAAGTAAAAAAATGGTATTCCAGCAGCAGGGGTGCTGAAAAAAATAATGTTAAATAACGGAAAATAACCATCTTATAAAAATACAGTAATTTTCCATAATTAAAATACAGTTTTTTGCCCTAATTTTACATGAGGTTTTGCTTTTTTTTTTTTTTTTTTTGACTTTTTAATGTTTATTAAAGAATATTTACATGTATTAAAACAATCAAATTACCTATAAATAACTATATATGTAATTTTCAATGAGACTCAGTTGTCCAATCCACTGATAAAAACTGTATTTGGACAGTTTATCAGTGCTTATACATGTTATACATTCACAAAAATACATTTATTCAACATTTTTGTTGTGGAACCTCCTGTAATTACACAAGATATTTGTCAATTAACAAACAAGTCTTGTTAAACTGACAGAACAAATACTTCTTTTACAGTTAATTGTCAATGCTTTTATGTTGTTTTATGATTTTTTTTACAGTATTAAACTTTAAATTAACAGTTTAATCTCATAAATAGAAAAGAAATATTTGTGAAATTACGATACATTTGCAAATGTATATTAACTGTATTTTTCTGTGAAAAAAGAAAAAAATGTCTTTTAAAAAGTGAAAATTTTATGGTTATTCACAGTTACAGTTTTTTCATGTTATTTTACATTTGACGTGTAAAATCACACTCATTGATATTTTCCTGTATCTTAAAATACAGGAAAAATCTTTAAAATAAACAGTGAAAATTCTGTTAAATTACAGTTTTTGTTTTTTTTTTTTACAGTGTGGGACAACTGTGATCACAGGAACCTCTGAGTTTGCAGAAATGGGGGACATAATTTGTTCTGGAATTTGTACTTTGCAAAGTAGAGACATGGTAGATTGGCACAGGATTCAGATCATAGACAACCTCCACAATTATTACAAATGACCACAGATCCAGAGACGGTTCTAGTCCCTTGTGAACAGGAGATAACAAGAAATAAATAATTTGGAGGTACTACAGTACAGTGGCTGTAGTATGTGCTTCCATATGATATAATAGTCATTCTCCATTTCCGGCGTCCCCTGCTGACCCCTGCTAACTTGTCCGTGGTCGTTGGTTTTCACAGTATTTACATTCTTTTAATGGCACCGCCTCAGAGCAGCACTAACAGTACTTGCAGACCTTTCAGCGTTGCATGTGTTGTAATTATTACTACCAGTGCGTGGAATCACAGAGGTGTTGACGAGCCTCCCCAGTGTCCATCGGCTGCACATGCTCCTCCACGCTGCATTAAAAAAAATATTATCCCATCATCTATCTCCCTTTAGTCACACAAACACTTCTCCCACTATCTATTGTTTCTCCTCTTCTTCTTCTTCTATAAATGCCTCTCTCCATCTCTCCCACTCATTATCTGGCTTGTGTTAGGAAAAAAAAAACACACTCTGCCTGGAGGAGAGACTTGTTGTGTAACACCCTGGCATCAGTTATTGTAAAGAATACTGTTCCTTTGCTCCTTAAGCAAGCAATAGTCTTTCTTTCCAATTATTTTAGATTTGAGGGGGGGGGGTGTTATACTGCACTGTTTTTTTCCAGCAAAGAAAAGTGGAGTTGCATTTTGTTTCACTGCAGCACTTGCTGTAATGAAGGACAAAATACAACAGAGAGGTGTTTTAAAAGTGGAAGAAGGCAACGGAAAAACACAGAAATGAAAGTGCCAAGAGATAAAAGCCAAGAAAAAAAAGAAAAATAACACCCAGGATTTAAGTGGGGGGGGGGGGGGGGGGGCAGAGGTGCAACAGCCCAAAAAATTATCCACTATAAGAAAAAAAAAAAAGAGAACAGCCCAAAAAATTATCCACTATAAGAAAAAAGAGAACAGTCCAAAAAATGATCCACTATAAGAAAAAAGAGAACAGTCCAAAAAATTATCCACTATAAGAAAAAAAAACAGAACAGCCCAAAAAATTATCCACTATAAGAAAAAAAAAGAGAATAGACCAAAAAATTATCTGCTCTAAGAAAAAAAACAGAACAGCCCCAAAAATTATCCACTATAAGAAAAAAAGAGAAAGCCCAAAAAATTATCCACTATAAGAAAAAAAGAGAACAGCCCAAAAAATTATCCACTATAAGAAAAAAAAGGAGAAAGCCCAAAAAATTATCCACTATAAGAAAAAAAAGAGAACAGACCAAAAAATTATCCACTATAAGAAAAAAAAGAGAACAGACCAAAAAATTATCCACTATAAGAAAAAAAAGAGAACACATCAAAAAAGTATCCACTAAAAAGAAAAAAAAGAGAAAGCCCAAAAAAATTATCCACTATAAGAAAAAAAAGAGAACAGCCCCCAAAAAATTATCCACTATAAGAAAAAAAAAACAAAAAACATCATCCACCTTTTCAATTAAGGGGGCGCTGTTTACCCAAAAGGTCTCTTGCTTTAAAATTAAGGCCACCACAAAAAATAAAAGCGTAGGCTGAAAATTTTTAAGGCCTTCAGCTAATGTGGCTAATGCTAACGAACGTAACCCACCGGAAGTGGAGGTCGATGCACTAAAAATAAAGTTATTTTAAAATATATAGTGGAAAATGTTTTGGGCTGTTGTCTTTTTTTTCTTATAGTGGATATTTTTTGGGGCTTTCTCTTTTTTTTGTCCTTATACTTGATATTTTTTTGGGCTGTTCTCATTTTTTTTTTCTTATGGTGGATAATTTTTTGGGCCGTTCTCTTTTTTTTCTTATAGTGGATAATTTTTTGGGCTGTTTTCTTTTATTTGTTATAGCGGATAAGTTTTTGGGCTGTTCTCTTTTTTTCTTACAGTGGATAATTTTTTGGGCTGTTCTCTTTTTTTTCTTATACTGTATAATTTTTTGGGCGGTTCTCTTTTTTTTTCTTACAGTGTATAATTTTTTGGGCTTTTCTCTTTTTTTTCTTATAGTGTATAATTTTTTGGGCTGTTCTCTTTTTTTCTTACAGTGTATAATTTTTTGGGCTGTTCTCTTTTTCTTCTTATAGTGTATAATTTTTTGGGCTTTTCTCTTTTTTTTCTTACAGTGTATAATTTTTTGGGCTGTTCTCTTTTTCTTCTTACAGTGTATAATTTTCTGGGCTGTTCTCTTTCTTCTTATAGTGTATACTTTTTTGGGCTGTTCTCTTTTTCTTCTTATAGTGTATACTTTTTTGGGCTGTTCTCTTTTTCTTCTTACAGTGTATAATTTTCTGGGCTGTTCTCTTTTTCTTCTTATAGTGTATAATTTTCTGGGCTGTTCTCTTTTTCTTCTTATAGTGTATAATTTTCTGGGCTGTTTTTTTTTTTTTTTTTTCTTACAGTGGATAATTTTCTGGGCTGTTGTCTTTTTTTTTTCTTCTTCTTATAGTGTATAATTTTCTGGGCTGTTCTCTTTTTCTTCTTATAGTGTATACTTTTTTGGGCTGTTCTCTTTTTCTTCTTACAGTGTATAATTTTCTGGGCTGTTGTCTTTTTTTTTTTTTCTTATAGTGTATAATTTTCTGGGCTGTTGTCTTTTTTTTTTTTTTTCTTCTTACAGTGTATAATTTTCTGGGCTGTTGCACCTCTGGGCCAGCGTACATAAAGGAGGATGCAGAGGGGGAACTAAAGCAGATCAGGGCTTGTTGATCAGTGTTTGGGACCAAACGAGCAGCAGTTGTTATTCAGATAAGGTGGAGCGGTGCAGAGCAGATCCACCCAGGGCCGATTCCTCCCTCGTGGGCCGGTTCAGAGTGGGTGTGTATGCACTAGTGGTATCTATATATGTGTGTTTGCTAGTGCGACGCTGCACCAGTCTCTGCAGGCGACAGGAAAAAAGAGCTTAGTCAGCCGCCAGCTGGTCCTCCTCACTCCTCTGTTGGTCAGCTGTCCCGTCATCGAACACACACTCACACAGGTTTTGGTGATGAGTTACTCATTGGTATTGGCAGCCGCCTCCTGAGCTAATGCTGTCATCTCACACAGAGTGGCAGCCTCCTGCCTCTGAACGTGTCTTTGCTGATCACAGCTCTCGATCTGCTCGTTTCCTCACCGTTGGATTACATAAACACCGGCGGAATGGAAATTTGTTGGCAAATATCTCCACACTGATTCCATATCCAAAATGTTACGAAACCCATGGAAATAGCTTTTAATACCTGTTTTTGTTGTTGTTGTTGTTGTTGTTGGGTTTGTTTGGTTTTTTTTAGATCAGAAATCAGAAGAGGTTTTCATGCTCCTTTAATGTTCCTTGAGTGTTTTTAATCCTATGAAAAAAAGTATCTAGAGTTTTTTTCAGGTTGATTTTATTACTCAAAATTAGGCTGAAGTTGAAATGCATTATGATTTTTTTTTTTTTTTAATATGGTTTTATTAAGAGGATATTTAACCTCCTGAGACCCGTGAAAATACAAGTTTCAGCTTTTTTAAATTAAACCTAAAGCCTATATTGAAAACATCATGATGCAACAGTTTTTATAGATGCATTTTTATACATTTTTATGGAATGGTTCTTGCAGTTGACAGTTTGGGTGTTTTTTGGGGAGGGGGTTGTATAAAGCTGTGAAACTCTTTTCCACAAACGTGGACAGAAAACCCAAAGCTGGGTCTTAGAAGGTTAACTTTATGAGATCACAGAGTAGTCAAAATTCTAAAACTAAGGCTTTGTTCAGACAGCACATCTTAATGCACAATGAGGATTTTTTGGTGAAATCCTTTTTTTTTGTGTGTGTGCTCGTTCATATTCTACATTAAATGCGACTTCTGTCAGTTTTGAGTCTGAACTGACTGCGACCCTGAAGCGACCCACATGCACAGAAGAGGTCCTGACGTAATACGTGACCACGCAGGCTCATGCTGTGTTCACGGAATTAAATATGGAGGGATATTTGTTGCATTTCAGTGATGTAAAGGTTGGATAAATGTGACCTGGCCGTTCAGATTGAAGTCGTATTGCAAAACATCGGATACATGTCGAATTTAGGACCACATATGAAAGTGGCCTGGGTTGGATTTGAAGAAACTGGTTTTAGCTGTTCAAACTGTCTTTAATAGATCGGACACAGGTCACATACACTGTAAGCCCGGAATTTGTATTTACTAAAATGCTTTAATTACAGTGCACTTAAGTGATTTAAGTTTTATGATGTTACTATAAAATGTTCAGTGTATTCTACTAATTTGTAGACATAGTTGAAAGGACAAAAAAGTTTAAGTTGATTGGAATTAAATCACCAAGTTTTAGTCATGACCACACCTTTTTATCTTCGCATTGCATTGTGGGTATTGGGCATGTTGTTGAAAATGTGTTCTTTTTCTGTGCAGGGGTTCAGCGGGGTTGTGGTGTTAGTGTTAATTTGGATTTAATGTGTGTATGTCAGTGTTTATTGGCCTTTTTGTGTTTGTTTTTGTACTTTTGTACAGCTGCACCATGAGTCAGAGCCAGAGGAAGAACTATGGCTTTACTGTTCATCTAAGACTATTATTGTACAATGGAAATCTTAATGTCTTTTCAAATTAAAAGCACTTCCTGTACTGGTAAATGACATTGAGCCAACACTCCAGTCATGCTACAATATGTTAAGTTGAATAATTTCATAACTATTTTGGTCAGGAATAGGATTTTGACTTTGATTAACTTAAAAAAAGTTGTTTAATCAATGATAAATTAATCTGGCTGCAATTCAGAAAATAGTGGGGTTGATTTTACAACAGATTTAAAGTACAAGTAACTTGTCTTTTAGTGTTTTCTTCTTAATAGTTTAAGTTCAATACTTTTAGCATTAAAGTTGAACCTACTTAAACCAGTTGATTAGTCGATCATTACTCAAATCATTTAAGTGCAATCACTTGCCTCAAATTTTCGGAGTACACTCTACTTATCCGGGCTTACAGTGTAGAGAAAAAAATCAGATTTAGGCCAAATTTGTCGACAGTCTGAACGTAGCCTTAGATTAGACTTTTTTTCATTGTGTTGCTCAGGGTCTATAGAGACTGCCCCCATGAGGTTTGGAGAGTATTGCCTTTATAACCCTTTGGAAAGTGAGCTTAAACTATGTGTCCGCAAATGTGGACGTCATGTATGAAAGGGTTAAAAACAGTTCTTAAGTCGTGTATAACAGTAGGGCTTATAGAAGGGCTAATTCTACGTCTTTATTCAAGTAACAGCACAGGCTCTGAAATATACTGTGTCTTGTTCCGTCATTTTCGTCAACTCTTTTACATCATTCTCATGTTTTCTTGTAAATCATTTGCACCTTGTTTTAAAAAAATCAGTAATCTGTATATTTTTGATGATAACCTTGAAAGCAAATATTGACAAGTGTATTTTTTTCACGCAATTAAGACACGCTATGTAGTAAGTCTAACATGCATTTAACCAGAAGTGTAATTAAAAGGTGTTTTTAGGTGCAGTCTGGAGCCTTGTTTTTCACTTTCATTTACAGAAGTCTTCAAAGCAACACAGACGGGCTTGTTTTTTTTTTTTCAAATTTACCTCTAAGTCATTTCTTTGATTCGACATTTTCTGTTAGCTGCAGCCAGGCTTTCATAGATGTTAAAAGACTTTTGTTCTCTGAACTAATTGGATAATAATTTTAGGTGCTGAGTGTCTACAGCAAAGACATCTTTAGAGCTTTACTTTATTCAACTGAAGATCAAACTTTTTCTAGTGCTTGTTCTGTTGATGGTATTGGATGTAGTTTAGGAAAGCTGTTTGCTCTGTTTCCAGACTTCATGCCTAGCACGGCCCGCAGTCTTCTGATTCCAGCCCTACATAATTCACACACCAATAGTGATAATTAGTTAATATAGGAAGAAAATAACCATGTCATCTTGCAAAAATGCTGAGTCCTGTTTTGCTAAATGTAGAAGGTTTTGGCCTCAACTTTTGGTGTAGTCAGTGTGCACAGCCAAGAGTTTTCAATCACAGTTAAAGATGTAATTTATCTAAATCCAGAACCTACATGGCAGAGAAATCCAGCATCTGTCGTTAATAATACAGTAATTTAGTGTTATGCACTGTTAAGCCTTTTGGAGCCTGAATATTCTACCTGCTGCAGTTCCAGATGAATTCATATATTTTTCTATTTAGCTTTGGATGTGTACCAGCTGAAAAATTTTTATTTTTTTTTTCCATGGGAGAAGTTTTAACTTAACCCTTTGATGCATGAATTATGAGAACCTTAGTCAAGATTTTTTTCCGGAATGATTTTATTAGGCATGAAAAAACAATGCGACTGAAGTTTTTTTAGTGAATCTTTTTTTCATTGAGTTTCAAAAATGTCCACTCAGCTGGACATCGTGAATTTAATTTTTGAAGCAAACAAACATGTATTTAAAATGCAATATCAGAAAGTGATATACTGTGTGAAAACTATGAAATAGAAGCATTTTTAATGCAGCTAATTTGATGTCTTCTTACATTTTAGCATACAATGATAGCACTGGGTTACAAAAAAATGTTTTTTGCAAGTTGTCTAGGTTTTTTCAACTGAATTAGGACCATTTTCCACCGCTAAATCCAACACTGACATCTGTTTTTCTCAATCAGGTCAGGTTTTTTTTTTGCTAATTTGATTTTGAAAAATGTGATCTTCTCACAAAATATAATAATTAATACCAAAATCACATTGGTAAGCACACTTTATGAAACTTGTGACTTGATTCCTGTTAGGTACAATGGTGTATTCACCGCAGATGTAGCAGAATACGTCAGGCTTATTTTTGCAAGATCTTCTAGTCGAAGCCATTTCATTCACCTGTAATATTAAAAAAAACATTAATCATAAATTAGCAAAAGTAAAATCTTCAGAACTCGTTTATTGCAAGAAATATGAAAGAATTTTGTATCATATGATGTGAAAATGCCCATAAATGTTAAAAAGCCAATATGTAGCATAGTTCAGAAAGTTGACCTGATTGAGCAAATTTAATGTGATTTTTGGATTCAGCACACCAAAATTATCCTAAATCAGCTCAAAAAACTGAAACAATAAATTTGTTGTTGACCAGTGTAGTAGTTATTAGTAACTTCATGGAGATCATATGCAAAAAAATATATATTTTTGCTTCAGAAAACTGTTAATTACAGTCTGATAACAACTAGCAACTGATTTACACTCAAACATGATACTGCAGATCAGGTTTATCAAGAACAGCAAAGTTACAGTAATGGTCTGAATTGCAGTGTGTGAGATGATGCATAAGCGTCCACTGTGTTGGCTGATATGGAACTAAAACCATGGAACCCATGAATATACAGGTGAACAGCTGTAGACTAGCTGTCCGCTGTAGTGGCCACTGTGCATGAAAGGGTTGAAGTAGTGTACTGATAAAAGGTAACTGAATAAGTGCAATGGAAACATAGAATATTTAGAATGTGTGTGTGTTCATATATGGACCTGGAAGGAGATGGTCATGTTCACTGAATTAAAGCAACACCATGGAAGTTTTGCTCACGGGGTCCCCCTAAAGTCAAAAATAGGTATTGTCTGTCGCAACTGTCGTATAATCTGTATCTCGGTAATACTCGCACATTTGTTGACAAGCCATTGATGCCGGCAAACTTCCTGAGGCAAGAAAATTAATGTGTTCAACCGTGTGTTCAGGCCAGGTAAAGTAGCCTTACAGCAGGGCTCTCAAACATGCGGCCCAGGGGCCAAATGTGGCCCGCCAAAGGTTCCAATCCGGCCCGTGGGATGAATTTACAAAGCGCAAAAATTCCACAGTCAAGGCTGTGGAACTCATTTTAGTTCCAGTTCCACATACAGACCAATCTGATCTACAGTCAAATAATAACAGCAGAAGAACCGACAAGAAAGAATGACTCCAGAGTTTCTTCTCAGTTTGATGTGAAAAAAATAATATTACATTGTAGCCACTGATATTGTTAAAAGGTTCGTCTTTGTTACCAAAATTTGTATGTTGTTCTAAAAAAAAAAGAACTTTACTGTCATAGTTGTAAGATAATTCCACATTTCCTGTTTTTTATTTGGAAAAATATTGTCTCAGGGAGCAGTCTGGTTGGGTTTATTTGTATTGTTCCATGTTGTTTCTATGTTGGGCCGCGGTTGCATGGAATGGATTGCCAGGGTTTTTGTTGTTGGAAAATAATAGAAAATGCTTTCAAAAGAAATTAAAACTTTTTTTGTTTACACAGCAGGCATGAAATGGAATGAGTATTGCTAATATTGAAAGATGTCTGATGATTTGTATCAGACAGCTCTTGGTTGGTGAAGGAGTACGAATGTATAGTACTTATTTTGTTTGTTTATTTTAATTGCATTGGGCTGTTGTATATGTCCTGTTTGTGTGTGTGTGTGTGTGTGTGTGGGTGTGAATGGTGTAAGATTAACCCTTTCATGCATGAATTATGAGAACGTTAATCAAGATTTTTTTCTTTATTCCTCTTTAGGCATTTAAAAAAACAATGAGATTATTATAATTTTTTTTTTATGAAGCTATTTTTCATGGAGTTGCAAAAATGTGTGTTTAATTTTTAAAGCAACAAAACATGTATTTACTGATATACTGTGTGAAAACTATGAAATAAAAACATTAAATGCTGCTAATTGGATGTTTTCTCACATTTTAACATACACTACAATCAAAAAGTTATGGATATTTAAAATGTTTGGGGCTATTTTTTTCAGTTGGGATTTTTGCACAAGACTTTTTACTTTTTTGTGTGTGAATTGAATTGAAACACAGTTTTTTAATGACCAGACATAGTTTTATTTACTAATGGCAAAAACGACAAAAAAAAAAAAAAAAGAAAGAAATATCCTTAACATTTTGTTTGTAGTGAACTCCAATACTAGTCACTTCATGGAGATAATATGCCAAAAAAAAACAAAAAAAAATTTGTTGTTAATTACAGCCTGATAACGATAACAAGGAATTGATTTACACTCAAACATGTTAGATTTGGTTTATCAAGAACAGCAAAGTTACAGTAATGTTATTATTTGCAGTGTATTGTGTTGGATGATATGAAACTAAAACAACAAAATCCATGAATATACAAGAGAACAGAATAACTGTCCACTGTAGTGACCACTATGCATGAAAGGGTTAATGTAAAATAATTAAAATTGTAATGTAATGTAGAATAGACCCCAGGAAGAAGAGCAACTGAATCATCAGTTGCTAATGGGGATCTTAACCCTTTCATGCATAGTGGTCACTCCAGTGGACAGTTATTCTACAGCTGTTCTCTTGTATATTCATGGATTTTGTTGTTCTTTTCTTTTCTTCTTTTTGTTTTTTTACACATATCTTTATTAAAGTTTTAAGACACTACATATCTTTTCTGGCATGAATTGGTAACATTATGTAGCATAAACCCCCAGAATCACAAGCCCTCCCCATAGTTTTCACATAATTTATCAGTAAATACATGTTTCTGTGCGTCAGAAATTAAACGTGTGGTGTCCAGCTGGGTGGACACTTTTGCAACTTCATGAAAAATACGCTCATAAGAATTTTTTTTTCATTCTTCTTCTTCTTCTTCTTCTTCTTCTTCTTCTTCTTCTTCTTCTTCTTCTTCTTCTTCTTCTTCTTCTTCTTCTTCTTCTTCTTCTTCTTCTTCTTCTTCTTCTTCTTCTTCTTATTATTATTATTATTATTATTATTATTATTATTATTATTATTATTATTATTATTATTATTATTATTATTTTATTTTATTTTTTAAATTTTATTTATTTTTTGTATTTATTTTTCTGAAGAACATTTTCAGTCGCATTGTTTTTGTCATGCCTAAAGAGGAATAAAAACACTCAGGAAAAAAAAATTGATTAAGGTTCTCATAATTCGTGCATGAAAGGGTTAATGAATGAAATGAAATTGTTCTGACAAAAATCTAAGTTACTTTTAATTTGCACAACAAATAATTGAAGGAAAAGAAAATAAGGATTGTTACGGTATTGATGTTTCTTTCAATAAAAGTTATAATTGCACCACTTTTACAGTGTTGTTAGGGTTGAGGGGGGCCTGGAGATTTTTCGTCCTCCAAAAGGGAGGTCCCACAGAAAAAGATTTAGAACCACTGCGTTAACATAACCATCGATCATTACTTTCAACCTAGAGCAGGGGTGTCAGGGGCCACATTCAGCCTAATATGATCTAAAGTGGGCTGGACCAGTAAAATAATATAAATAATAGGATAAGAACTTATAAATAATGTCAACTCCAAAGTTTTTTTTCTCTGTTTTTGAGTGAAAACAGTAAAATTCTGTAATGAAAATGTTTACATCTGCGAACCGTACTTGAACATAACGTAAACAAATATGAACAACCTGAAAATTCTTAAGAAAAACCTGTGTAATTATTATTTTTTTTCCCAACTATATTTATTGAACATTTTCAATGAACACGACAGACATATCAATTCGTAGCAGTCAATGCACAATCAAGAGTAACATATCTGACTGTCAACACCCATCCCTTCCCACCCACCCAACCCACAGGCCAAAAAAACCCCCAAAAAAAACAGAAACCATAAGTAATGATAAAGGAACTCAAATCATAAAAGTAAAGAATTAGCATAGTACACAGAAATAAGAGAAGAAAGAAAAAGACTACACATAATTTCTCATTCCCTCGTTTCCTCTCCTTTCCCCTCTTTCTCAATGATGCTCAATCATCTATATTCTGAGGAAAATTTAAAGAATTGAAATACCGTAAAAATGGATCCCAAGTGGTATGAAATAATTTAATTGAACCTCTAAGAGAAAATCTCAACTTTTCAACCTTAAGATTGTAAAGCACCTCACGTACCCATCGGACATGTGAGGGGGGGATGGGAGACCTTCCAATTAAGTAGAATCAACCTTCGGGCTAAGAGTGTGGTAAATGCTATAGCCCGCTTCAGCGCTTTCGGTACATTTGAAGCAGGAGAAACACCAAAAATTGCAGTGATAGGATTAGGAGCAACAAAAAAACCATATGCTTCAGTTAGTGTGTTAAATATTTCTGCCCAAAATGGTCCCAAGTGAGGACATGACCAGAACATATGTGAGTGATCGGCAGGAGAGAGATGGCATCGGCCACATTCGTCACTTACAGAAGGATAAATCTTGGCTAATCGTGAGTTAGTGTAGTGAATCTTGTGAATGACCTAAAAATCTGTGTAATTTTAACAATATTACGCCTTAGTTTATCATTTATACATTCGCATCACAACTTACAGATCACAGTGGATCTACAAATACACAAAACATTTAGTAACAGGCAGAATATTGTTCAAATTCCACAGACTTCTCTTTAAAAAATGTCAGGTTATTCACAGTTTTTGCAAAAGGCTAGTCTGTAAATGGAAACATTTTTGTGTAATTTCACTTTTTTTTTTACACTACAATAAAGAGAAAAATGTGTAGTTTTCCTTCTTTCTAGGTTATTACCTCCGCCAAGGAGGTTATGTTTTTGCCAGGGTTTGTTTGTTTGTTTGTTTGTCTGTCTGTTTGTTTGTCTGTCCGTTAGTGTGCAACATAACTCAAAAAGTTATGGACAGATTTGGATGAAATTTTCAGGGTTTGTTGGAAATGGGATAAGGAAGAAATGATTAAATTTTGGTGGTGATCGGGGGTGGGGGGGCCCACAGGGGGGGCCACTGATTGTTAGTGTACAAGATTTGGATGAAATTTTCAGGGTTTGTTGGAAATGGGATAAGGAAGAAATGATTAAATTTGGTGGTATTCGGGGGCGGGGGGGCCCACAGGGGGGCCCACTGATCAGCCTTGGCGGAGGTCTGCGCTCTCCGAGTGCTTCTAGTTCTGATAGTATTTTACTGCTCTGACCCACTTGAGATTGAATTGACCTAAAACGATTCTAACATCCTTGATTGTTAATATCTTCAGTGTAATTTCTGCATTTCACAAATTCATCCCCGGGGCCAAATTGGACCCTTTGGTGGGCCAGATTTGGGCCCTGGGCCTCATGTTTGACACCTGTGACCTAGAGGGTTTTGTCCCGCTCGCTGATCATCAGTGCACCCCATGTCACTCATTCAGCATCACTTTTCAGCTGGGAACAAAGCTCTGCCATAACCTGCGCTGCGAGCAAAAAGCCCCGTCGAGGCACTGAGCTCAATTTACAGCCAGGAAACAAGGAGCCGGAAAAAGACGGAGAGAGAATAGAGGAGCTGTGATAAGGTTTGATACGTGTTACATAACCCCATGAATAAGATATGATGACCATGAGAGAGCGCTGGTGTTTAGAAAGGGATTAAAGGCTCCTCGCTGCCCTCTGGTAGACCTCAGGCTTGGAATATATAGAGGTGTATGTGCACAGAGGAAGGGCGAACCTGAGCTGAGGAAAATGTGAACGATGGGTTAAGTGGAAACAAAAGAATCAGATGACATTCTCAAATGCATAGATTTTTTTATTGCTTCCAACACAACAATGAAAGTCAAAGGAGTTACAGCGCATATGTCTGCTTTCCCACAACACAGAGGCCGTTGTTGTGCTAATGCTGTGTGTTTTGTGTGTCCGTGCATGTGTTGCTCCTCTCCAGGCAAGCGTGGGATCTGGCCGTGGACATCTGCCTTTCTCAGCTACCCACCATCATCGAAGAGGGCACCGCCTTCAGAGTAAGTGTGTTCGCCCTGTGTTTAAGTCTTGGGCCACCTTTGGTCAGTTGTAAAGAGCAGGCATATTTAATTCACAGTCTCTTTATTCACAATAAATAAGAGAAGGCAGGAAATATGTGCACGGTCTGAAACACAAAAAATATGTATCGTTCTTTTTCCTGCACTGTTAAAAAAAAAAAAAAAAAAAAAAAAAAAAAAATCTGTAATTTAACAGAATTTTGTTTGTTTGTGTATTTCGAGCATTCACGGAATACATGCAAATTCAAAATAAAAAAAAAAAAAAATCATTCATTTATACTCGAAAAGGAGTGGGAGGAAGAAAAACTTATTTAATCCCACCCCCATTCTCATTTTCAAATAACTGAACATAATAACTTTTAAATACTCACTCCTGTCCTTTGACTTCGAGCCAGAACAATGAACAAAACAGAACAAAATAGGCCTGTACCAAATTAGAATAAGCTCATTTGACAGTATTTACATCGCATAACCAAAATGTGTGTAAAAAAATAGAAACAAAGTACATTCCTGGTGGTGTTACCACAGGTAACAGTAAACTGTCAACTTACGTGATAATAATTACAGACCAACAATGGTAAAAACAAAAAACTACAATACCAAAAGTGGTAAAGAACAGCAATAATTACATACCTGCAATGGTAAGAAAAAAAAAAACAAACTACAATAGCACTAATGGTAAAGAACAGATGGTAAGAACAACAGCAGATGGTAATGGACGACACAGACCAACTACATGAGGAACAACAAGCACACATGAACATTTAAGACACAGTATTTATGGAACATCAGTTTTAAGACCCTCCATCTTTACACTGGGACCAGACCATACTTTTGTATAGCAGTTTAAATCGGTGGATGTTTTGCCGTTGCTTGTGTTGGATGTCCAAACTGTTCCAAAGTTTCCCTCCACATACAAACAAAAGCGTTTACGAGTGGTTCCAAATTTGGGTAATACGAAATCTCCAAAACCTCTCAAATTATGAGTACTCTCCCGAATTGTGAAGTTTTTAATGTATATTACTTATTTACTTTTCACTGTTTATTTTACAGATTTTTCCTGTATTTTTAAGATACAGGAAAATATCAATGAAATGACAAAAATAGACTGATTTTACATGTCAAATGTAAAATAACATGAAAAATCTGTAACTGTGAATAACCAAAAAATTATTATTTTTTTTTCTTTTTTCACAGAAAAATAGTTAAAATACATTTGCAAATGTATTACAATTTTACAAATATTTCTTTTCTATTTATGAGATTAAACTGTTAATTTAAAGTTTAATGCTGTAAAAAAAAATAATGAAACGAGATAAAATTACTGACAATTAAGCATTAAAGAAGTATTTGTTCTGTCAGTTGAACCAGACTTGTTTGTTAATTGACAAATATCTTGTGTAATTACAGGAGGTTTCACAACAAAAATGTTAAATAAATGTATTTTTGTGAATGTATAACATGTATAAGCACTGATAAACTGTCCAAATACAGTTTTTATCAGTGGATTGGACAACTGAGTGTCACTGGAAATTATTTCTATATATATTTATAGGGAATTTGATTGTTTTAATACATGAAAATATTCTTCATTAAACGTTAAAAAGTCAAAAAAAATATGTAAAATCTCATGTAAAGTTAAGGCAAAAAACTGTATTCTAATTATGGAAAATTACTGCGTTTTTATGAGATGGTTATTTTCCGTTCTTTTACAATATTTTTTCAGCACCTCTGCTGCCAGAATAATACAGGTTTTTTCCTGTTTTTTTTTTTTTTTTTTTTTTTTTACAGTGTAGGCAGTTTTCTTACATTGACCCTGATGTACTTGTGCATCAGCAATGACAAGAGCATTGATGCCAACTTAGCACTTTTGTTGGTAGATTTGGCAACTTTTCAGATTCCCTTAGCAAGTTTTTTTTTTTGTTTTTTTCCCCCAAAAAAGCACCTATCAACAAATGTAGCTACTTTTAAAATTTGTTTGGAAACTTTTAGCATCTTTTGAGAAGATGACTCAATGCTAAAACAGACATTTTCTCTTTAAATGACACAAAATTATGTTCTCTGTCACAGTCATTTAAACCCACGGTCTGTTTGCAGCTGCAAAAGTCAGTGTTTCTAACTTTGTTCCATTTTGTTAGTATATTTAGGGATTTTTCAGACCCCTCTAGAGCACAGGTGTCAAACATGTGGCCCGGGGGCCAAATCCGGCCCGCCAAAGGGTCCAGTCCGGCCCTTGGGATGAATTTGTGAAATGCAAAAATTACACTGAAGATATTAACAATCCTTTTAGTTCAGGTTCCACATTCAGAACAATTCAATCTGAAGTGGGCAGGACTCAGTCAAATACTATCATAGTAATATATAAATAATGACAACTCCAAATTTTTCTCTTTGTAAATGTAAATATTTTCATGTATTTATACTAAAACAAAATATAATTTTGCAAAAAATGTAAATAACCTGAACAAATATGAACAACCTGAAATGTCTTAAGAGAACTAAAGGTAACACTTTATAATAAGTACACACTATGAAGCATTAGTTAAGCATTAACAAATACTGAATTCATCATTTCTAAAGCATATTTCTGACATGAATACTCATTAATATATGGTTTATAAGCACAGTTATAATTGTTTTACTCACCATTAAAAAGCTCATCTACAATATGCTTAATGACTGTATTTTCATACTTTATAAATTATGGATTCAGCATTTAAACATTTATTATTCAGACATGTACTAATGGTTAGTGAATATGTTAGTGTGTATTTTATACTAACTCACACATTTATTTTCTAATAGATGTCCCATAAACAGTTCTTAATACAGGAGTTCATTATTTCAGGTAGTTCTAAAGCACTTACTACTCATTAATTAAATCTATGGTGTGAGCTCATCTGAAGTGTGGACTATCTGTGACATATAAAGCATTTACAAATGAGATTTAAAGGTTGGAAATGCCTAAAGACTCACAAAAGTTTCAGTTATTCTAACAAAGGAAAGACAGCACATGGGATTATCAAACAAACTGCATGAGTGAATGATGAATGATTACGAATGATGAGTAAAACATTTATAACTGTGCTTATAAACCATATACTAATGAGTATTCATGTCATAAATATGCTTTAGAAGTGATGAGTTCAGTATTTGTTAATGCTTAACTAATGCTTCATTTTGTGTACGTATTCTAAAGTGGTACCGAAATAAGTACAATTTTACCAATATTCTGTCTGTTATTAAATGTTTTGTGTGTTTGTAGATCCACTGTGATCTGTAAGTTCTGATGTACATGTGTAAATGATAAACTGAGGCAGAATATTGTTAAAATTACACTTATTTTTTCAGTTTGTTCATGTTATTCACATCTTTTGAAAATATTGTTTGTAGATGTAAACCTTTTCATAATGTAAATTTACTTTTTTTGTTCTAAAACATAGAGAAAAGTTTGGAGTTGACATTATTTCTATATTATTCTGTTATTATTTGACTGGTTGGGCCCACTGCAGATCAAATTTAGCTGAATGTGGAACTGAACTGAAATGAGTTTGACAGCCCTGCTCTGGAGAGTCTTTATCAAAAATGCAACTAGTGACAAATCTATCACCTTTTTCTGGTGTTACTGGAGACTTTTGGAGACTCTGACAGGAAAGTGCGTATCATTGTTTGCCTAAAATAAATCACCACGTTGAATATAAATCACTTCACTGACATTTTTCACCATCGTGTGCATTTCGATTGTTAATGTCGACTGTAAATTTAACATGTTACGGTTAAAAATGTTCATGTTTTACTGTGACTGGTCGTCGTCTCCTAAATCAACTGTAAGGTTAAAAATCAAACCAAACTGAAGCAAATGAAGCTAAAAATGAAACAAAAACATTCTAAACAACTCAATAAATAGCTACCTTAAGTAACTCCTCCAGAGTGTCTCTTTTGGCCGGTCCCAAAGCCCAGATAAAGGAGGACGGCTGGAACTGGGACAATTTAAAAAAAAACAAAACACTGGCATACTTTGTTTGTAGTTCTAAACATATTTAGGGAGTTTTTATACTCACTTTTTGTCTCTCCCGCTGTGTTGTTCCTCTTCTACATTTGTTTATTACAATTACATGCACATTTATAATTATGCAAATTAGGTTTTTACATGATTTAGCAACTTTTAGGACAGACAACAGATACTAGAGTTGGAAATACTGGAGAACACTGGTCCATCCTTTTCACTTTTAACTGCAGGGATGAAACTGTAAATCTAACAAATGATCAACAAAACAAAATCTTAATATATTTTTTTAATCTAATGCCGTAATTTGCATAACTTTGTGTAAAAAATTTTAAGTGATGTCAAAAGCAAGGTTATAATAATACAGTACAATAATACACATATTAAAAAACAAAAATAAACTCTGTCCATTTCATGACAATAACACACATGTTAAAAAACAAAAATAAACTCTGTCCATTTCATGACAATAATACACATATTGAAAAACAAAAATAAACTCTGTCCATTTTATGACAATAACACACATGTTAAAAAACAAAAATAAACTCTGTCCATTTCATGACAATAATACACATATTGAAAAACAAAAATAAACTCTGTCCATTTTATGACAATAACACACATGTTAAAAAACAAAAATAAACTCTGTCCATTTCATGACAATAATACACATATTGAAAAACAAAATAAACTCTGTCCATTTCATGACAATAACACACATGTTAAAAAACAAAAATAAACTCTGTCCATTTCATGACAATAATACACATACTAAAAAAACAAAAATAAACTCTGTCCATTTCATGACAATAATAAACATACTAAAAAACAAAAAAACTGTCTGTTTCATGACACTAATACACATACTAAAAAACAAAAATAAACTCTGTCCATTTCATGAGAATAACACACATTAAAAAACAAAAATAAACTCTGTCCATTTCATGACAATAATACACATACTAAAAAAACAGAAATAAACTCTGTCCATTTCATGACAATAATAAACATACTAAAAAACAAAAAAACTGTCTGTTTCATGACACTAATACACATACTAAAAAACAAAAATAAACTCTGTCCATTTCATGAGAATAACACACATTAAAAAACAAAAATAAACTCAGTCCATTTCATGACAATAATACACATACTAAAAAACAAAAATAAACTCTATCCATTTCATGACAATAATACACATACTAAAAAACAAAAATAAACTCTGTCCATTTCATGAGAATAACACACATTAAAAAACAAAAATAAACTCTGTCCATTTCATGACAATAATACACATACTAAAAAAACAAAAATAAACTCTGTCCATTTCATGACAATAATACACATATTGAAAAACAAAAATAAACTCTGTCCATTTCATGACAATAACACACATGTTAAAAAACAAAAATAAACTCTGTCCATTTCATGACAATAATACACATACTAAAAAACAAAAATAAACTCTATCCATTTCATGACAATAATACACATATTAAAAAACAAAAATAAACTCTGTCCATTTCATGACAATAATACACTTACTAAAAAACAAAAATAAACTCTGTCCATTTCATGACAATAATACACATACTAAAAAACAAAAATAAACTCTGTCCATTTCATGAGAATAACACACATTAAAAAACAAAAATAAACTCTGTCCATTTCATGAGAATAACACACATTAAAAAACAAAAATAAACTCTGTCCATTTCATGACAATAATACACTTATTGAAAAACTTTTTCTTTTTCCTTGACAATAATACACATATCAGAAACAAAAGTACACGATCTGTTTCATAACAATAATGCACAAAAATAAACTTGCTAAAACAATGGACTTACTGCCGGCCCAACGCTGTGTGACAGTAAACAAACATTCAGACTTAACAAACTGTACTTCAAGTTACTCAGGTAGAGAGACACTCCTCTTGGACTTTTATGGGATGTGTGTGTGTGTTGAGGTGAGTAGTTTAGGGACACCTAGCTTCGACGGATTACTTTTATCTCGGCTTCACCACAGATGCCTGTAAAATTCAAAGAGTTCTTGTTTGCGCTGCGACTTCTCCATCACCGACATCCACTGTATCTCAATTAATCTCTGGAATACATACACACACACACTTTCTCCCTGTGGGTAGTGTTGTAAAATGTCAGGTCTAATAATTCAAGTGTGGGTGTCAAATAAAATGTTGTTGCTGAAACCACTGGCCGTGCACTTTGAGCCGCTGCTGTGTTTATGGCTGTATTCACTGACATGGCAGGGGACTGTGATGGAGATGCTGAGTGGAGTGGAATCCCGCTGCGAGGGGCTCACTGAACTGATGATGACTGAAAACATCTGGGTCAACACTATTTGTTTTCTTTCTGTGAGACATGATTATGATGTTGCAGCGGCTCCAGACCAGAGGGCAGCGGTATGTGCTACGTGTAGTCTTCAAAATCAGTCAAGTGTCCAAAGCGGGCCTGCTTTTCCCAGTGTTGGCGCTTTTTAGCCAGACGTTTTCTCTTCTCCACCTGCTAGTTGGAAGTGGGCATCTTTTCTATCACTCCCCGAAGAGCAGTTTTCTATCCTCATGCCTCCTTTATTTTCTCTTACACTCGGGCCAAAAAACACTTACCAGCACCCTAATTGAGCCTCTTAAGACTACTAAAGCGCATCCCCTCCCTGTCTTACCCTCTCATTCAGGAGCCTTTAATTCCAGCTGATGGACTTCAACAGGTTGCCATTTTTGTTCTCTGGCTCAGACAGCTGCTCTTACGACTGAGTGTTTTTACCATTTGTTCAGATTGTATTCACTGCCCGGACCATAAATGATGTAGGACCACCTTAAGCTTTGTTTGCGTTTGCCATCACATCCTTTATAGTGCTCGGTTTTTTATGCAGTGTCACAACAAATGTCACAACATATATTTACACATTTATGCCGTGTTTCCACTACATGGTATCAGCTCGACTCGACTTGACTCAGCCTTTTTACATTTCCATTATGAAAAAGGACCTGGAATCTGGTACCCGGTACTAGTTTTTTGGTATCACCTCCACCGAGGTTCCAGGACTGGGGGCCAGATACGAAAACGTGACGTGTAAACACTGCAGACCACTGATTGGTCAGAGTCGTCTCTGTGACCCGCCGTTTTACAAAAACAGATGCAGAAGTTTACAGTAAATATAGCGGTAGGTTAATCCACATGATGACAGCCCAAAAAACTACACCATGGTTTGTCGAGGAGGTTCAGACGGAAAAATTCAGCATGAGTTTGACGAGACAACACTCAACAAGTGAGTTTATCAGCAACTCTGTTAGCAGATGACACAGAAGTAACGCCCTTCAGCCCTATGACGTCCAGGTACTGTAAAGTCAGTAGTATCCTGGAATGGAAACGGTCTCCAGGAATAGGACCTGGTACCCGAGCCGAGTCGAGTCAGTTCCACATAGCGGAAACGCGGCAATAGAGTCAGACCACAGCATGAAGTTTTCTCAGGTCTCTTCTTCTGAGGTTCAGGTCTGGACTCTGTGGTGGTCAGTCCATGGGTTAAAGTCCTCTCTCATGCTCCCTGAACCACTCTTTCACGGTTTAAACCCGATGAATCCTGATATTGCCATATTCCATACCTGTACCATCAGGGAAGAAAAAAATCCACTGATGTTCAGAGCTCATATTTCCGTCCAGAGGGCCAACGTGCTGTTTAGTGTCTTCCATCTTTGTGGGTTGGTTCTGCTGCCTGTCACTGCCGGATCAGCTGACCATTTACACATGTAACTGTACTTGGACAAACTGACCCAAATGCGTTGGCAGAGACGTTCAGAGTCATTCTGCGCTGCAGATGGGTTAATTACCTTATTTTTTTTAGTCAGAGTAATCGTGATGATGGATTAATTCACATTAATGCTTTAATGTTGACAGCCCTAATTTATTTATTTATTTAATTTAATTTAATTTTTTTTAACCTGACTGATCATTTTACAGACTAAAAGTATAGACAAAATCTGATAGTGGCCAATAGTAGGATTCTTGACTGGAACTGCTGAAAATAGCAACTCTAAAAATGTAAAACTAAAAATAAGAAAAATAACTTTTCCACCTTTATATTTTTTTTATAACTAGTTTGTTTTTTTTTCTATGGGATTTCTTGATTAATTACTTCGATGTTCAGTGACCCAGATCCATTCATTTATTTCTTTACATTGGTATTAATTACTTTAACTTAGATTCCACAGAGCAGCAGGTCAGATCTGCAGTGATCCAGTCAAACATGTTTAATTTCCAACAGTTAAAAAACTGTTTTTTTTGTTTTGTTTTTTTCTGACAGGAGTGGTATCAGCTGATAATTCTGCTGCTTGCTTTTCCCTGCTCTAAAGTAGCTGTGTTATTACTGCCCTTATTTTGATACAACCTCATGTTTAGTACTGACTGATATTGAAGAATTGCTATAAAATGTAAAATACACTGATGCAGTTAATTACATCAGTAGTCAGCCCATTTAAAATAATGTTTCAGTTGTCAACAACAAATTGTAGTTTTGCAGTTTTATTATGGTGCAGAAAGGCCAATTTGAAATTAAAATTTTCTACCCAAATCTTTCTTTTCCCTGTCTCATCCACTAATTGAGGTATTTCTCTCCACACCAGGCTTTTACCCATAATGCACCACTTTTTTCCATGTATCACTGTGTGTGCCAGTGTGTATATAGAGCTATTAAGCTTTGATTATGCACAAATTAATTTAGCCATCCAGCCGTGAAGCGCTGATATTTCCCTGTATACATCCATCAACAGTCTACACTGTGCTGTCGTAATTCCCACTGCGATATTAACACTCGGCATGATCAAAACCTCTGCACCCGGCAACCAATCAATCAGGTCAACTGCCATGGCAGCAGTGAGAGAGTACGAGAGAGGAAAGGTGATCATGATAGATCAGGATTTATGTCGTTACTGCAGTGCAGTGTCACTTCTGAGCTCATTGTGTCAGGGCTTTTATGAAATGATAGGCCAGTGACTGCTTATGGCTTCATTATCATCTGTGTGTGTGTGTGTGTGTGTGTGTGTGTGTGTGTGTGTGTGTGTGAGACTTCGTAAGCCTGATATGTTTTTGGAAATGTTGACAGATATGGTGTGTGTTTTGTGTCCACAGCATAGCCCATTCTTTGCGGAGCAGCTGACAGCGTTTCAGGTGTGGCTGACGATGGGTGTGGAGAACAGAAACCCTCCTGAGCAGCTGCCCATTGTACTACAGGTACACACACACACACACACACACACACCTGCACCATCAGTTGGAATCAAGTTTATTATTGTTACCGAAAACTAACAAAATGACGAAAACTGGAATTGTAAAAACATTTTCGTTAACTGTCTTGCTGTGAGGCTGATGTATAACCATGACACCACAAATTTGTTTAGGATTTTCTGTTGTATTCTGGAAAACAGTGATCGAAAAACAAATCCGTTAAAAGACTTGAACTTTTGACTTTGCAAAGTTGCACTTTTTATGACACTAGAGTAAACACTGTACATGCATGTTGGTAACTTCAGCTGCGTTTCCACTACATCGAACCGGCTCGACTCGACTCGACTCGGGTACCAGGTACTATTCCTGGAGACCGTTTCATTTGCAGGATAGTACTGACTTCAGAGTACCTGGTTGCCATAGCAACACTCAGAGAGTGTGTGATAAACTCGCTCGTTGTATGTTGTCCTGTCAAGCTCACGCTGAATCTTTTCATCAGCCACCAAGGACAGAAATGTCTGAACCTCCTCAACCAACCACAGCATCATTTTGTGGGCTGACATAATGGTTTAGCCTAGCGCTATATTTACTGTAAACTTCCGAATCTGTTTTTTTTTTTTTAAATGATGGGTTGCACATTGATGACACAATGACGCAGAGACAACTCTGATCAATCAGCAAAGTTATTATCGTTAACAAAAACTAACGAAATGACGAAAACTAGAATTGAAATAACATTTTCGTTACTTAAATAAATAAAACTATAATTAAAGAAAAAAACGATAACTAACTGAAACTGTATTGTGTGCTTATAAAACTAACTAAAACGTTTAACATTCCCTTCGTTTTCGTCTTTGTCAATGTCGGATTGATACGAAATCGATTTATTTCCCTCAAGCAATTTTAGCTGCTGGCACCATATGATATTTAAGGGTCCGTCACTTCTTGTCACTTGTGGTTTCCAGTCGTCTTCTGGTCCCCACTCTACCTGGAAACATGGAGACTAAAGTTGGGAGAAAGCAGCAGAGTCCTCTCTGGGATTTATTTGAATATGACGACAGAGAAGAAGAGAAAAGATATGAAAAAACTAAAACTAAACTAAAACTAAGCATTTAGAAAATAACGAAAACTAATAAAAACTAACAAACCTGCTCTAAAAACTAATTAAAACCAACTGAATTAGAGAAAAAAAGTCAAAACTAAATAAAACTAAACTATAATGAAAAATCCAAAACTATTAGAACCTTGGTTGGAATGGTTCACTTCCAACACATTAGTCTCCAAAGTAAATCAAACGGCATGGGAAACTTCTCCCTATCAGCTGTAAATCTATACATTCAAAATGTCGCTTTCTTCCTCTTCCTCACCATTTAATTCTTCAAATTATTCACTTTATTAGTTTGTTTCTTCCTGTATGTTTTTATGCATATGATCAGTATTATTTACACTCACCCATCAACATTCACGACTTTATTTTGTCAGCCTACAGATGATAGATTAGTGTAAGATGACAGGATATCATGGTGCTGGATCACTGAGCAGGTGCTCACTGGCAGAGCTGGACACAAAGTTTGTTTACAATTCAGGAGAATGAACCATGTTTTACAATTATAAGACATGAGCTCATTTTGGGTTGTGTGTCTTGTGCAACAGTACACATCGTACTGTCACACCCCTAAAATAGATATACCAGGAATTCCATCCATCCTTCCAAGATTTTTGTCCGTCCCATTTCTCAGACACTATTCAGCCGATTCTTTACAAATTTCACGTACATGCTCTTTATCACTAGGAGAGCTGCAGTGCATAGTTTGATGGCTGAATTTAAAATTTTGGATTTTTTTTTTTTTTACAAACTTTTGCAAATTTCAACGTAGAAAATTTGTTCAATTTCTCAGACACTATTCATCAATTTCTTTTCAAATTTCACACACATGTTCTTTACATGGGCCTTTCTCTCAGTTTTGCTATTTATTTATTTATATTTTTGAAATGTTTTAAAACAGATCAATCTCTGGGTAGGCAGGGTATCAGTGAGCAGGAGGGGCAAAATGTTGTGCGACCAGGTGAGGGTATTAGCGAGCTCTGCTTACTTTTTCATTTCATCGTCTCAGAAAAACAGCAACTCAATATGTGTTTTCTTTTACTGTCACTGTTGTGTAATGTGTAGCATAGTTTGCAGTGCTTCTCTCTGACAACACAGTGTAGTCATCCTAAGCCACTTCATGCAAATGCACATAATTCACATATTGTTTTTGCCACATTTCAAAGGTTCACCTCAAGTTAGCCTCACATTTTATGGAAAAATGGTTATTGCTGAGAAAGATTTTGCAAGAAGAGTAAGAAGGACTACAAGATCTGGTTTTATACATCACACACCTTATCATTAAAGCCACTGGAGCTGAACGAGTTTCACCATAGACCCATTCTCTTTGCAGCTCTTTCCTCTGGGTGGAAATCAAAAGACTAGGTGTAATTTAGGGATGCACCGATACCACTTTTTTCCAGACCGAGTACGAGTACTTACATTTGAATACTTGCCGATACCGAGTACCGATACAAGTACTTAATAATCCCATTCCAGTTGTTAGTTCCTTTTGTAAATGTGCTTTATTGTCGTTGTCATTAGTCTGACTGGAACAAAGTGCTGCTACTGACATTTAATGTGTTGGTATGAGCGTTTGTCAATTAATCCACCAGGGGGCGCCGCTCTGAATTAACCACACTGGACAAATACCACGAAGAAGAGGAAAGTTTTATGAGAAGAAGAAGAAGAAAGTCAGTAATAACAAACCTGTGGATGACAGAGGGAACACTAAGGTGATACTAATATTGCAGCGTTTTCACTGGTAAGGTTTAAAAGTTTGGCTTCAGCAGGAAGAGAAAAGACAAATGAGTGATAAGTCTTGTTTCCACTTCCGCTGGCGGTGGTCCGCACCGCTCCGTACCCCTCTCCGTCTGGGTACTCATCCGCCATCACCTGGAAAACAGATGGAATGTACGCAGAGGACGGACAGAACGCTGCGTCCGTATCTGTGTCTGTAACGTTATGGTGGAGAAAAAAAAGGTTACCTTTTAAAGTAACATAAAATAATTATTTTAGTTAATCATTTTGAAGTTGAATCCAATTAAAATGATTACATTTTTATTGGTTAATATGATATATCTCTGTTCAGTTAAAACAAGGAAAGTAAAAAATATTTAACAAAAATGTAACATGTTAAAAGAGCATGAAAAAAATCATGTGAGTGTAACATAAGCAGATCATGAAACATGCACATGATTTTTATGAGTTGCCAAAACATAACTTTATTTAGTGGAACCGCTTTCAATACTTTTATTATGTTAGTTCAACAGATTTTTTTTTCCAGTGTACTTGCAGTCAGCGTTACTTTTATCACTGTCATTTATTTGGCTCAATCTCCACACTCTTCACTCTCCACACACATTATTCCTCCTCCTCGTACCTGCTGCACTGAACTGGGAATGTCACACAATGTAAGTGGTATCGGTGCATTTGTATCGGATTACTTTTACAAGTACGAATACGAGTACACACTGAGTATCGGAGCCGATGCCCGGTACTTGTATCGGTATGGGTGCATCCCTAATGTAAATATAAATGAGTTGACAGCACTATGGAGAAGAAGATGAGCAGGTATTAGTAATTACAGCTGTCGATCACATGACCCTCAACCTCCTACCTGTCTAAAAACACCTGTACTCTAAACCAAAACCTCTGGTCATGGGTTAGATTTCCTACAGCCTGCAAACAGAGTCTGTAGAGCTGGGCAGATTCCTGGTTTCCTGTCAGACTGCTTGAATTACAATATGCAAGAGGTAATTATGGAAATTTTTGCACAGTGATGCCAATAAACTATCAAGTGCTGCAGCCTTAAATATCACCACTGCTGCTTCTTTCAGCACTATTACCTCTCACATTATCTTCTTTCTTCTTCCCTTTATTTATCTTAAAAGTTATCCTTTATGCATCTTCAGGTTCCTGGTGACAGACTAATCCAAAAATCTGATCTCAAACTGAGCCCAGTGTTTGCAGGCCAGTTGTCTTCATTACAGAAGTCTGGAACTGGGGCAGCAGTGGTTGTGCTCCCCGTAGTGGTGTTAAATGTGTTTGTGTTGCTTTAATTGGGGTAAAATCTTGCCAAAACCTTGTTGGTGTCAGCTGTTGAGTTATAGCAGTGGGATGGATGCCTCTCCTCTCTGACCCCCACCACCACTGCTTCTGTCCTCTGGGTTTGTGCACCAGTGCTGTTGTATTATATCACAGCGTAGTACTAGTGCACCAATGTACATGTTGAATGGTAATTTCCTGCTGAGTCAGCGCAACGCGAGCCGCAGCCCATCCGTACAGCAGTCCTGTCGGGACTCGTTAAAAGCCAAGGAAAAGGCAGAGTGATTGGGGAGCGCTGGATGGTGTGTGAACGCATGTATGAGTGCAGGTGCATGTTCACTAGCAATGTGAGCATCATGAGGAGGGAGGGAGTAAAGCAGTGGCAGCCTTAAACCCTTTCATGCATGAATTATGAGAACCTTAACCCTTTCATGCATAGTGGTCACTACAGTAGACGGCTATTCTCCAGCTGTTCTCTTGTATTTTCATGGGTTTTGTTGTTTCAGTTCCATACACTGGTCTACAATTTTTTAGAAATGATTTGCTTCAGAGATTAAATGTGCCGAATGTTACGTATTTTAATAAGATTAATTGGAAAATAAATGACAAAAGTGCCGGTTTGCTGATGTTTTCAAGGTATAGGATTAAATGTTATTACACATATACAGGGTGAGTCAGAAAAAACGCTCTTTTCATTTAAAGAAATTGTACCACTGAAATGGAAATGCTTATTTTTCTTTTCAGTTAAACAGAAATAAAACTGAGGTAGTCATTTTTGGACCCAAGGAGGAACGTCTTAAAATCAGCATGCAGCTCCAGTCACTTCAGTTAAAAACTTCAGACCAGGCCAGGAATTTGGGTGTTGTCATGGATTCAGACCTGAATTTTAAAAACCACATACAAACAATTACAAAGTCAGCTTACTATCACCTCAAGAACATTTCTAGGATTAAAGGACTGATGTCGCAGCAAGACCTTGAAAAACTTGTCCATGCATTTATCTTTAGTCGAGTTGACTACTGTAACAGTATCTTCTCTGGTCTGCCTAAAAAGTCTATTCGACGACTACAACTGATCCAGAATGCTGCTGCTCGAGTCCTCACTAAGACCAAGAGAGTGGACCACATCAGCCCAGTTCTGAGGTCTCTACACTGGACCACATCAGCCCAGTTCTGAAGTCTCTACACTGGCTCCCTGTCTCTCAGAGAGTAGACTTCAAAATTCTCTTACTAGCATATAAAGCACTGAATGGTTTAGGCCCAAAATCCATCAGAGACCTTCTAGTCCAGTATGAACCATCCAGACCACTCAGGTCATCTGGTGCAGGTCTGCTCTGTGTTCCCAAAGTCAGAACTAAACATGGAGAATCAGCGTTCAGTTTCTATGCTCCGTATATGTGGAACAAACTACCAGAAAATATCAGGTCTGATATCTGAGAGTCTGAGTTCTTTTAAGTCCAGGTTAAAGACTCACCTGTTCACTGCTGCCTTTGACTAAAAGGATTTGACTTTTTAAATTTTATATTCTCTTTGAAACTCTGCACTGCAACTTTTACTTTAATATGTGTGTGTTTTTATTTTTATTTTATTTTATTTTATTTTGATTTTATTTGTTGTTTTCTTACTCGCTGTTTTTAATCACCTTTTATGTTTCTTTTATAATGTTTTAAATGTGTTTCTTTTTGTTTCTTTTATTTCAATGTCCTGTGTGAAGCACCTTGAATTGCCTTGTTGCTGAAATGTGCTATACAAATAAACTTGCCTTGCCTTGCCTTTTGATCATACAGTCATATTGATGTGGTTATTGAGCATGTCTGGCGATTGAATCATTGATTTATGGCATAGCATATCAGAGGGAATGTCCATTGTTTATTGTGCACCGAAATATCTGCCAACACAGTTTATGGCACCGTGAATGAAATTGAAATTGTCAACCATTACAGCATGTTTACTCGCCATCAAAATGTTTTGTCTCAACGAAGTCGTCCGGCACGACCTTCAACCTGGCTACCATTCAGATTGATGCAAATCTGTGCTCGTTGTCGCATCTCTAGCACAGCTCTTCTCGCCATTCGTGTTCGTCATAGGGCTCGGATTTCAGCCATGATGCGATTTCGGAGTTCCTGAAGAGTTTGTGGAACAGTCTGATACACAGTTTTTAAGATACCCCCACAAGAAAAAATCAAGGGGGGTCAAGTCCGGGGATCGGGGAGAATTTTGTCACCATGAAAGCTCTCTGCACATCCGTAAACTGTGGTCTTGCCATGATGAAAACTCCCTGGGCACTGTCATGTAGGCCTATGTCCTGAGTGTGAAAGCAAAGCCCCGACTCCTGTAATTGTTGTCAATTTCAAGTTTGTTCACTGTGGCATACATTGTGTTGGCAGGTATTTCAGTGCCCAATAAACAATGGACCTTCTCTCTCTTATGCAATGCAATAAATCTATGACTACATCACCAGACATGCTCAATAACCACATCAATATGACTGTATGGTCAAAAGGAAAATCAGTGTTTCCGTTTTAGCAGTACAATTTCTTTAAATGGAAAGAGCGTTTTTTCTGACTCACCCTGTATATTGGTTTATGTACATTTATATAATAGTTTCATAAATCTTCCACTAAATAGAACCTGTAAAGTGAATGTATTCTAATGTGCAGACAGTGTTTTGAAGTAGATCTTGTAGCTCTGAGACAAATATTCCTTTTGAGTCAAACCCATTCTCTCGTTAATTCTTGAATTTCACATTTTGACCCGAGGCTGTATCTTGGAAAGTTCAGCCAACCAGCATTTTTGACTTGATTTTTCTGTATCAGTGACTCTCATGTGGTAAAATTTCATTATGTTTATTCTGGAAGCATTTTCCTTGTAGACCAGTGATATCAGCTGACACAGTGGACGCTTATGTACCATCACATACACTGCACTTTATACCAGTACTGTAACCTTGCTGTTTTGTTTTTTTTTTTTTAATATCAATTTTTAATTCATTTTCATTGTGCATCTCCATAAGTACAATACAAATAAGAAAGAAATTTACATTTTATGATACAAGATTTTGTGACACTCAAAGTATATACCCCCCGCCCCAGAACCAATGGTGACCCCATACCAACCCAAGTAACTTTGCTGTTCTTGATAAGCCTGATCTGCAGTAACATGTTTGAGTGTTAATAAAAATTGCAAATATAATAAAAACATTAGATTAGCTGCATTAAAAATGTTCTTATTTCATAGTTTTCACACAGTTTATCACTTTCTGATGATGTGTTTTAAATACATGTTTCTTTGCTTCAAAATTTAAACACATGCTGTCCAGCTGAGTGGACATATTTGAAACTCTATTAAAAAGTAGGTTCATTAAAAAATATTTCAGTCACATTGTTTTTCATGCCTAAAGAGGAATAAAAACACTCAGGAAAAAATCTTGACGATGGTTCTCATAATTCATGCATGAAAGGGTTAAAACACATGATCAGAAAGTGATAAACTGTGTGAAAACTGACATAAAACCCTTTTTAAAGCCACTAATGCCGTTTTCTCACATTTTAGTATACTCTAAATACTAGTTGTTACTCAATTCCTGGCGATAATATGAAAAAAAAATAAAAATAAACTTTTTGATTAAGAAAACTGTTAATTACAGTCTAATAACAATTAGAAATGAATTTACATTAAAACATATTACTGCAGATCAGGTTTATCAAGAACAGCAAAGTTTTTTTTTTTCCATTTTATTTATTTATTTAGACAAGGACAATGCACAATACACATTAACTTTAAAAAGGACAGATGTAGTGTGCCAGGTTGGAGCACCAGTGTTGATTTCCACCTGTAGTCCCTGAACCGGCTGATGTTCTCATTTAAAAAACAGGCATTATTAAAAACTAAAACATTAAAAAACAGTGAAAAATTCATTTCTATAACTCCATCTATATAAAATATTCATTCACATCCAACCATTCACTCTTATTCGTCCCACTGCAGTCCGTCACACACATTAATGATATGAATGTCAGTGTATTATGGGATGGTGCAGAAGCGTCCACAGTGTTGGCTGATATGAAACTAAAACAACAAAACCCATGAATATACAAGAGAGCACATGTAAAATAACTGTCCACTGTAGTGACCAGTATGCATGAAAGGGTTAAATACATGTTTCTTTGCTTCAAAAATCAAATGCATGGTGTCCAGCTGAGTGGACATTTTTGAAACTCTATAAAAAAAAATAGGTTCATAAAAAAAATTTCAATTGCATTGTTTTTTCATGCCTAAAGAGGAATAAAGACACAGGAAAAAAATCTTGTCTTAGTTTCTCATAATTCATGTACGAAAGGGTTAACCCTTTCATGCAGTTATTTTACATCTGCTCTCTTGTATTTTCATGGGTTTTGTTGTTTTAGTTCCATATCAGCCAACACTGTGGACGCTTATGCACCATCCCATAATACACTGACATTCATATCATTAATGTGCGTGACGGACTGCAGTGGGACGAGTAAGAGTGAATGGTTGGATGTGAATGAATATTTTATATAGATGGAGTTATAGAAATGCATTTTTTTTACTGTTTTTTAATGTTTTAGTTTTTAATAATGTCTGTTTTGTTTCGTTTTTTTAATGAGAACATCAGCCGGTTCAGGGACTACAGGTGGAAATCAGCACTGGTGCTCCAACCTGGCACACTACATCTGTCCTTTTTAAGGTTAATGTGTATTGTGCATTGTCCTTGTCTAAATAAATAAATAAAATGGAAAAAAAAAAACTTTGCTGTTCTTGATAAACCTGATCTGCAGTAATATGTTTTAATGTAAAATAATTGCTAATTGTTATTAGACTGTAATTAACCGTTTTCTTAATCAAAAAGTTTATTTTTATTTTTTTTGCATATTATTGCCAGGAATTGAGTAACAACTAGTATTTAGAGTATAAATTAGTGGCTTTAAAAAGGGTTTTATTTCATAGTTTTCACACAGTTTATCACTTTCTGATAATATGTTTTAAATACATGTTTCTTTGCTTCAAAATTTAAACACATGATGTCCAGATGAGTGGACATTTTTGAAACGCTATAAAAAAAAAATAGGTTCATTAAAAAAATTTCGATTGCATTGTTTTTTCATGTCTAAAGAGGAATAAAACACTCAGGAAAAAAATCTTGACTCAGGTTCTCATAATTCATGCATGAAAAGGTTAATCAAGATTTATTTCCCCAAGTGTTTTTATTCCTCTTTAGGCATGAACAAAAAAACAATACGATTGAATTTTTTTATTAACCTATTTTTCGTGGAGTTACAAAAATGGCCACTCAGCTGGACACCATGCGCTAAATTTTAAGAAGCAAAGAAACATGTATTTGCTGATATACTGTGTGACAACTATGAAATAAAAACATTTTTAATGCCGTTAATCTGATGTTTTCTCAGATTTTGACACACTCTAACTCTAGTTATTATTCACTTCATGGAGATAATATACAAAAAACAAAAAAAAATGGTTAAAAAAAAACCCAAAACTGTTAATTGCAGTCTAATAACAATTAGCAATTTTTTTACACTCAAACATGTTAGTGCAGATCAGGTCTATCCAGAACAGTAAAGGTACAGTAATGGTATGAATTACAGTGTATGGGACGATGCATAAATCCACTGTGTCGGCTGATGTGGAACTAAAACGATGCGATGCTGAAATTGAAAGAGTGTTTGATACAAAATTTTTAGGGGTTGTTATTGATCACAAATTCACATGGAAACCACATATTAGATCTATAAAAGGAAAGACTGCAAAATCAATGGCAATCTTGTATAAGTCCAGAAATATACTCAACCACAAGGCACTCCATATAATTTACTGTTCACTTCTACTTCCTTCTATGTCCTATTGTGTGGGAGTGTGGGGCTGGACGTATAAAACAACTGTAAATACTATAGTCCTCCTACAAAAACGAGCTATACGTATTATTAATAAGGCCGGTTACTATGAACATACTAATGAATTGTTTATGAAATCCCATATTATGAAATTTAATGATTTGGTTTACTATAAGATAATGCAAATAATGTATAAAGCCAAATTAAAGTGACTCCCTGTCTGTGTACAAAGGTTCTTCTCAACACGAGTCTAAATATGATTTGCGAGATGTTTGTAAATTTGTCGTACAAAAAGCTAAAAAAGAGACAAAAAGAAGGTGTATATCTGTTGTTGGAGTTAAACTATGGAATGAGGCCAGTGTGGATTTAAGAATGTGTAGCCCATTTTTGATATTTAAAAAAATGGTACGTAAGGCAATTTTTGAAGGATACAACTGATAAGCTCTAATAAGTGATAGGTAAATTATTTTTGAGTCTACATTAACCCTTTCATGCACTGTCCACTCCAGTGGACAGTTGTTCTCCAGCTGTTCTCTTGTATATTAATGGGTTTTGTTGTTTTAGTTCCATATCAGCCAACACAGTGGACACTTATGCACCATCCCATACACTGACATTCAGACCATTACTGTAACTTTGCTGTTCTTGATAAACCTGATCTGCACTAACATGTTTGAGTGTAAATCAATTGTTATTTGTTAGACAAGAAGGGTTTTTTTTGCATATTATCTCCATGAAGTGAGTAATTACTAGCATTAGAATATGTTAAAATGTGAGAAGACATCAGATTAGCAGCATTAAAAATGTTTTTATTTCATTGTTTTCATATCACTTTCTGATATTGGGTTTTAAACACGTTTCTTTACTTCAAAAATTAAATGCATGGATATTTTTGTAACTTCATAGAAAAAAAAAACTCGATCACATTGTGTTTTTTCATGGCTAAACACTGAAGAAAAAAATCTTGACTAAGGTTCTCATAATTTATGCATGAAAGGGTTAAATTACCATTTATTTGGTGTTTAAGTTTTCTATTTCTCTGGTATATTTTCACCTTTTTATGTTTCGCTTATTTGTTTGCTTGGATACATTGTTTTTTTGTTTTTTTTTCTTTTTCCTATATTGGATGCTGGGTAGCTGAATTTGTTCTGTAGGACAGGCATTAATAGAAGCATTCTGCTTCTGCCTGGGCCTTTTCCGGTAACCTACCGGTAACCTACAGAATTCATTTTAAGATACTACTCCTCACGTATAAAGCTCTAAATGGAACCGGACCAAGTTACATTGCAAACTCACTGATCAGTTATGTACAAACTAGAACACTGAGGTCATCAAACGCAGGGTTACTAGCGACTCCCAGAAATATTACAAAGAAAATGGGGGACGCAGCCTTTACTAACTATGCACCAAAGTTATGGAATACAATTCCAAAATACATTAGAGAAGCCAGTTCACTGAATATATTTAAAACCAAATTAAAAACATTTTTATTCTCATCAGCCTTTGAAAGGAGATAAAAATGGGGTCACAATTCAGGAACCAGGAATGTGCGGTTTTTTATTTTTATTTTATTTTATTGTATTTCTGTTTTTATTTTTTATTTTATTGTATTTCAAATTTCATCTTATTTCTTGCACTTCAAAAATTCTATGTATAATCAAGTATTTTAATGTGCGCTGTTTTTATATTTATTTTTATTTTATTGTATTTCCAATCAAATCTTAATGTATTTTAATATTGTTTTTTTTTTTCAATCAATGTGAAGCACTTTGGGCTACAATTTCTGTATGAAAGGTGCTATACAAATAAAGTTTTTTATTATTATTATTATTATTATTATTATTATTATTATTATTATTATTATTATTATTATTTTCAGTCAAAACCTGTTGGTAATGTTTGTAATGTTTGAAGTGCTTTCATCATCATCATCATCATCATCATCATCATCAAAACAACAAAATCCATGAATATACAAGAGAACAGCTTTGAGTAGCTGTCCACTGTGTTGACCACTATACATGAAAGGGTTAAGATTACGCAACATTATGCAGCTGTATGCCGTAAGGGCAAAGTAATTCCAAGGCAACTTGGAGCACTCTGACGTAACAGATAGACACATAAACAGGATTTGGATCCTTTTAAGCACATGGTTGCGTAAAAATGAACTTAAAAGACTGCCATATTCTTAGAGGATTTATATGTCATGCCAAAATATAATCTGGCTCCATTTGAAAGATGCAAAAAGCGACAAGAAATGGGCAACGGAGAGTAATCCATCAATAATGCTCTTTGATGAAATGAGCAAAGGGAGGACAAGGGGAGTGAGACGGGAGAGGCACAGCGCTTTGTTGTCCCGACAACGGCCATTTCATCCAGGAAGGATTAACAGATTTTGCAAAGGGATTACAACTCATTTGTGATGTTAGGGTAACAGCCACACACACTCACACTCACACATGAGGTGTGAGGGAAGAGAATGAGGCGTTTGTATGCATCATATAATAACACGACGGTACGTTTCACAGCTTGTACACGGCGCGCAGTCGAGGAGCTTAGTCATTCTGTCCATAGATGAGTGGAGTCGAGGTGTTACACAAATAAGAAATGGACTCACAGGAGCTAATCTCAATATTATAGCATTACTAAGGTTATCATAGTTTTGGATTTGTCATTATAGTTTAGTTTTATTTAGTTTTGACTTTTTTTTTTCTCTAATTCAGTTAGTTTTAATTCATTTTTAGAGCAGGTTTGCTAGTTTTTTTTTAGTTTTTGTTATTTTCTAAATCAGGGGTGTCAAACTCATTTGAATTCAGGGGCCACATTCAGCTAAATTTGATCTGCAGTGCACCGGACCTGTAAAAAAAATAACAATAATATATAAATAATGACAATTCCAAATTTTTGTCTTTGTTTTAGGGTAAAGAAAAAAAACCCATTAAATTATGAAAATACTTACTTTTATAAACTATCCAAACAAAAAAGATGTGAATAACCAGAAAAAAATTGAAATTTCTTGAGAAAAATACACTTTTGTTCTTAAAATCTAGGGAATAGAAGTCAAACATTTTCAGAAAAATCAGATGAGCTTTGAAAGGGTGAGTCATGAACAGGGGAGAAGTGTTTTTTTTTTTTTTTTTTTTTTTCTTTAGCTTAGGTTGGAGGAGGGTTGAGTTTGACTTGTTGCTTTTTCTCATATATCACACACCTACATCTCACACACACACACACACACGTCCCTCCTGTTCCCACGCTCTTCCTCGGAGTCGGTGGTAACACTGGGCCGGTCTTCCCCCGGCCTCCCTCTGTTTATGTGGTCACGCTCACCAGGTTGGAGTTCCACTAATAATAGATGAGGTGTAGGAGGAAATGTCAGAGTGTGTGTTGGTGTGTGGGTGTGGACAGGCCTGGGCTCCTCCATATGCTCGCTCCCACACACACTGTGGGACAGTCACACAACGGGTGGACGTCAGTGTCCAGCATTCACACAGGCCTTGTGTTTAATGCAGCGTTAACTACACATCACACACATTTATAGAACTTACCACACTGTAAAAAAAAAAAAAAAAAATCTGTAATTTAACAGAATTTTCACTGTTTATTTTACAGATTTCTCCTGTATTTTTAAGATACAGGAAAGTATCAATGAAATGACAAAAATAAACTGTGATTTTATACGTCAAATGTAAAATAACATGACAAAACTGTAACTGTGAATAACCAAAAAATGTCCATTTTTTTTTTAAAGAATTTTTTTTCTTTTTTCACAGAAAAATACAGTTAAAATACATTCGCAAATATTACGTAATTTCACAAATATTTATTTTCTGTTTATGAGATTAAACTGTTAATTTAAAGTTTAATGCTGTAAAAAATAAATAAATAAATAAATAAATAAATAAAACGAGATAAAATTATTGACAATTAACCGTAAAAGAAGTATTTGTTCTGTCAATTTAACAAGACTTGTTTGCTCATTGCCAAATATCTTGTGTATCAGGAGGTTGCACAACAAAAATGTTGAATAAATGTATTTTTGTGACTGTATAACATGTAGAGGCACTGATAAACTGTCCAAATACAGGTTTTATCAGTGGATTGTACAACTTAGTCTCACTGAAAATTATTTATATATATATTTATAGGTAATTTTATTGTTTTAATACATGAAAATATTCTTTATTAAACATTAAAAAGTCACAAAAAGCAAAATCTCATGTAAAGTTAGAGCAAAAAAACTGTATTTTAATTATGGAAAATGACCGTATTTTTATGAGATGGTTATTTTCCGTTATTTAACAGTATTTTTTTGGTGCCCCAGCTGCCGGAATATTACTGTATTTTTTTTTACAGTTTTTTTTTTTTTTTACAGTGCATATGCATCCTTAAAATAGGTTTCTCTGCCTTTAGCTGCTTCTTCTTTGTGATATTGTTTGGTAACAGTACATGGGCACATACGGCAGACTTGTCGGTGTAGTCCTAAATGGTGAATCTAAGTAACGGGAAGAAGCAAATGTCAGTCAAGAGGCCACACCCCCTCACCCACTCACACAACAGTAAAAAAAAAAAAAAAAAAACAAAGTCCAAAGCGCTGCCAGAGTCTTATCGGCACTGGAAGGGAGAGCCACCTGTTTCCTCATCCTCACCTCTCTCTGCCTTTTCTCCTGCTGTCCTTCCTCCGCTTTCTCAGCCTCCTCTTTTAATCTCAGACCTCCTCTTGGTTTGGAAGCGGTGCAGTTGACCTCTGACCTCTGCCTTTTTGCAGGTCCTCCTGAGTCAGGTGCATCGGCTGCGAGCTCTAGACCTGCTCGGCCGTTTTCTGGACCTGGGACCCTGGGCCGTCAGTCTGGTGTGTATGAGTAGTGGGTTTTCTGTGCTTAGGTTTGTGTAAATTATGTCTATTGTACACAAGTAAACTCTGACTTATATCTATATCAGGGCTCTCAAGCTCATTTTCTTTCAGGTTCCACATCTCCAGTGGGCCGGACCAGTCAAATAATAGCATAATAACCTATAAATAATGACAACTCCAAATTTTTGTCTTTGTTTTAGTGCAAAAAAACCCCATTAAATTATGAAAATATTTACTTTTATAAACTATCCAAACAAAAAAAATGTAAATAATCTGAAAAAACTGGAATTTATTCAGCTAAATTTGATCTGCAGTGCACCGGACCTGTAAAAAAAACAATAATATATAAATAATGACAATTCCAAATTTTTGTCTTTGTTTTAGTGTAAAATAAAAAACCTATTAAATTATGAAAATGCTTACTTTTATAAACTATCCAAACAAAAAAAATGTAAAGAACCTGAAAAAACTGAAATTTCTTAAGAAGAATAAGTGCAATTTTAACAATATTCTGCCTCAATTTATCATTTGTCCATGTGCATTATGGATCAGATCTACAAAGACACTAAACACTGAGGAACAGGCAGAAAAGAGTTCAAATTGTGCCTCATTTTCTTTAGACATTTCAGGTTGTTCATATTTGTTCAGGTTATTCACATTTTATTGTTACAGGATAGTTTGTAAATGTAAGTATTTTCATTATTTAGGCTAATGTTATTTTTGGCACTAAAAAAATACAAAATATTTGAAGTTGTCATTATTTATAGACGTAATGTAATTTTTTTTTTCACATTAAACCAAGAAGAAAATCTGCAGTCCTTCTTTTTTGTCAGTTCTTCTGCTGTTCTTATTTGACTGTAGATCATATTGGTCTGTATGTGGAACCGGAACTAAAATGAGTTCCACAGCCTCAACTGTGGAATTTTTGCACTTAGCAAATTCATCCCAGGGGCTGGATTGGAACCTTTGGTGGGACGCATTTGGCCCCCAGGCTGCATGTTTGAGACCCCTGATCTGTATCATATAAGTTGTCTTTATATTAACCCATGAAGACCCAAACAGCCACTGATGACCAAAAGCCTGTTTAATACCTGTTGATCCACTAATACTATCAGTACTTAAAATACAGTTCTTCATCTTTTCATGGTCATCAGTTATGACACATTTGGACGTTCAGAGGCTCCGTAGTTACCGTGGAAACACCGACATCTTGTACAACATTGAATCACCAGTAAAACCCATGGAGTTTGATAAATTAAAATGAGTAAATTAATATTTTTACAGAAAATGTTCAGTTTTCTCTGGTTTTGATAAAATAACCTTTGACTTTACTCAAAGTTTTTATGACCGTCTACATGGTCTTTAAATTAAATAGAGGAAAATACATGATTTAGACCAAAAGATACAGAGGATAATATTATAATAAATGGTGATACATCATTGAATAAAGGTTAAATAGAGTGTAAACTTCATTTGGGAACTGTCACAAAAGTAGCACCGGGTCTTTGTGCCTAACAGCAACTTTTTTGCTAAAAACAAATAGCTGTGGAATTTCAAGATTAAAAGAAAGTCTTGTGTCTGAGAAACGTCTTTTTTTTCCCTAGAAGATAAAAATAGAAGCATGTTTTTCATTAGGAAAATTATCTCATTTTAAGAAAATATATGCAACTTTGATTTTCCAGCTAATTGTGTGCTGTTTTTAACAGGTAAACAGTTAAACCATGGTTTGTTTATGATCCCAGCAATGGAACGCACAAAAGTTCCTAACCCTAGAACAAGTTGTTTATAGTACTCAGCCTGGCCAAAAGAAAAGTCCTTCACATAAGATTTCACTGGACAGTTTTTAGCTTTGATAACAGCACACATGCAGCGTGGCATCACTTGTAACACTCAGTGCTTATGCAATTTCACAAATGTAATATTTTTTTTCTGATCATAGCTACATGAATTTTTGTTCAACATTTTGTATTGATGATGATGATCAGATATGACCCATTTGGACGTTCAGAGGCTCTGTAGTTACCATGGAAACACCGTCATCTTCTACAACATTGATTCACCAGTAAAACCCATGGAGTTGGATCAGTAATAGTGGATGGAGATGCTTGGTTTATGTTCAGTTATTTATATCTTTGCTGAAATAAAGTCACTTTTTTTCTTCAGTTTTCTCTGTTTCTGACATAATAACCCTCAACTTTAATCTGAGCTTTTATGAACATCTACAGGATCGGTAAATTAAATATAAGAAAATCCATGATTTACACCAAAACAAAGCAAAATACAGAGGGTAATATCACAAAAATAGTGATAAATCATTTTAGAAACGTTAAATAGAGAGAAAAATGCATTTGGGAGATGCCACAAAAGTAACACTGGGTCTCTATGGGTTAAGGCGGAATGAAAAACAGAAAAGACCTGTACTCTGTCCTGTACCACAAACTCCGTCTACATAGCAGCAGTATCAGCTCTGCTGTTTAACAAACACCACTGTGTATATGTCTGTGTTGTTTTTTTTGCAGGCTCTGTCTGTAGGGATCTTCCCTTACGTGTTGAAACTGCTCCAGAGCTCCGCTCGAGAGCTGAGGCCCCTCCTGGTTTTCATCTGGGCTAAAATCCTGGCTGTGGATAGTGTAAGTTATGTAAAAACACTCAGACTGACTGACGTCAGTCTTTTTCCATCTCTTCTAAAACTCAAATCCACACAACTTTATCAGGCTTTTAATCACATGGCATGCTCCTCATCATGGCTGACATAAGGGATGTTGGACAAAAAAAAAGCAGACCACACCTCTTATTTTCCATGACGTAATATGATGATTTGTTTCATAGGGGAATTGTCCACATTTTGATGCAAGATTTATTATTGTTATTATTATTATTATTATTATTATTATTATTAGGCCCAAGCCCAGACATACATGTTGGCGAGGGGCTATTAAAATCGAATGGTTCCGTTATTATTATTATTCTATGCCGCTTTGAATGCAAATTTGACCCCATGAAAATTTACAAAAAGTCAATTTTATTTGACCAAAAATTCAAGCCCGGCGAAATTTTTTTAAATTTGAAGTCGCCAAGAAAAAATAGCACAAAATGGCTCAGCAGCGCCCCCTCAAAATTCCAAATACATTACGTGGATGGGAGCCCTCCCCAAATTTTTTTCATCGCACAAACATGAAACTTGGTACAGACATAGCCCATAGTAGGACAAGTAAAAAATTACATTATGGCCCCGCCCTAAACCCAACAGGAAGTCTGCCATATTGGGTGGAAGTGTGGACCTCTAAAATCCCACCCCTCATACTTTCATCATCTCATTTGTTTACATCCAATTTGGACCAAACTGGGTGTAAATCACCTACACATGTGTGATCAAAAGTTATCACCTACGTTTTTGATCAAATTTTGGGCGTGGCTGTGACGAGCCTGTGATAAAGCGTTAATTTTCAGAAGTATAAAACTGTGTGTATCTCGCAGAATGCCGGATTAAGTCCACGATGCGTTGTCCTCTCGCTGTCTGTGGCCTCAGCGGTTGCGCGGGAGGCCACAGACACCGCTTGCAGTTTTTATTATTATTATTATTATTATTATTATTATTATTATACAAACTATAATCAGCTTTGTTTACCAGGGTCAAATGACACCAAACTTGTGAAAGACCAATTAGCTTAAGTGCCATGTTTGATTTGAAAATACAAAATAAAAGCCATCTTTGTGAATATACTTGTGTAAAATCATGCTGCAGTAACAGCCTGAAAATAGCCCCTCTGAAAGCTGGGTTGTATATTGAGAGAAATGAGGTTTCAAACAGTCAACTCTTTCCAGAAACCAGGCTGCTTTAATTAATTCTTCCTCCTCTGTTTCAAACTAAAACATGATCAATCTAAACTGAATGTTGTTTTTTCATTCAAACTACAGAATTCAGGTCATTTGTATTTTTCCTACTCGGCGTTGTTGATTCAGTTTTGGAGGAGCTGCCGTTGAAAACACATAGAGCAGCTCTGTTTGTATCACGGCTGCTGAGGATGTCGTTTGACCTGGAACAACATTTACTAAAAACGGACCCCCCCTCCTCTTTTCTTCTACCTGTGTCTTTCTTTTCAGTCATGTCAGGCTGATCTGGTAAAAGACAACGGGCACAAGTACTTCCTGTCTGTCCTCGCTGACAATTACATGCCGGTGAGTATCCATCACTCCTGTAGCTTCAGTGGAGAAAAGTGGAATTATTGATGCAGGTGACATGATTATTTTACTGCTCAGAAAAGTCCAGGATCTTACAGGTTTTACTTGTGACGAGAACGCTCAGTTCCAAGCGTAGTCGATGTTTTTGAACTTCCTCATGAAACAGCCATCCTAATAAAGGCTTTGTCATTTTTCCTTTGGACCCTTTTTTCTTTTTGACAATTTCTTAATAGTTTTGAAGATAAACTGGTCACTTTATTTTAAAAAAAAAATCCTCAAAAGTTGAACAAAAAAGCCTCGAGCCAGTCATTAGGACTACTGTTTTTAATATATGATGTGAATATGTCAGCTTTAATCTTCACAACAGATGATCACACACACCACTCCCTGCTCAGCATCGCAAATTATTGATCATTCTATTGTCACAGAGTTTTTCAAATGGTTCTTACGGCAGCGATCCTAAATACAGTGCCATGAAAAAGTATTTGCCCTCCTCCTGATTTCTGTTTTTTTTTTGCATATCTATCACACACAAAGGTTTCAAATCATTAAACCAATTTTAATATCACTCAGAGACAACCCAAGGAAATACAAAATACAGTTTCTAAATGATGATTTTATTTACCAAGAGGGGAAAAATTACAAACCTATCTGGCTCTGTGTGAAAAAGTAATTGCCCCCCCCCCTTGTTAAATCACAAAATAACTGTGACTAACCACAAATTTGGGAAAGATGAGTTCAATTTCATAAGCCACACCCAAACCTGATTACCACCATACTTGTTGAATCAAGAAATCACTTAAATAGAATCTGTCACAGAAAGTGAAGTTGGCTACAAGATCTCAAGAACCAACGCATCATGCCACGATCCAAAGAAATTCAAGAAGAAATGAGAAAAAAAGTGATTGACATCCATCAGTCGGGAAAAGGTTACGAAGCCATTTCCAAGGCTTTGGGGCTCCAGTGAACCACTGTCAGAGCCATTATCCACAAATGGAGAAAACTGGGAACAGTGGCAAACCTTCCCAGGAGTGGTCGACCAACTAAAATTACTCCAAGAGTGCGACGACGACTCATCCAGGAGGTCACAAAAGAACCTCGAACAACATCTAAAGTACTGCAGGCCTCGCTGGCCTCAGTTAAGGTCAGTGTTCCCGACTCTACCATAAGAAAGACACTGGCCAAAAATGGCATCCATGGGAGAGTTCCCAGGTGAAAACCCCTGCTGTCAGCAAAGAATACAAAGGCTCGTCTCACATTTGCCAAAAAACATCTTGATGATCCTCAAGACTTTTGGAGAAACATTCTGAGGACTGACAAGTCAATAATTGAACTTTTTGGAAGGTATGCGGCCCGTTACATCTGGCGTAAAAACGGCACAGCATTTGATAAAAAGAACATTATGCCAACGGTGAAGCATGGTGGTGGCAGTGGGGATGGTCTGGGGCTGCTTTGCTGCCTCAGGACCAGGACAACTTGCTGTGATTGATGGAACAATGAATTCTGCTGTCTACCAGAAAATCCTGGAGGAGAATGTCCGGCCATCAGTTTGTGCCCTCAAACTCAAGCGCTCTTGGATCATGCAGCAGGACAATGATCCGAAACACACCAGCAAGTCCACCTCTGAATGGCTCAAAAAAAACAAAGTTAAGGTTTTGGAGTGGCCAAGTCAAAGTCCGGATTTAAATCTAATTGAGATGCTGTGGTGTGACCTTAAACAGGCAGTTCATGCTAGAAAACCCTCCAATATGACGGAGTTGAAACAATTCTGCAAAGAAGAGTGGGACAAAATTCCTCCAGAGCGATGTGAAAGACTCATCACCAGTTATCGCAAATGCTTGATTTCAGTTATTGCTGCCAAGGGTGGCACGACCCGTTATTAGGTTCAGGGGGCAATTACTTTTTCACATAGGGTCCGATAGGTTTGGATTTTTTTGTGCCTTAATAAATTAAATTGTCATTTAAAAACTGCATTTTATACAGGGTGGGGAAGCAAAATGTCCAATGAACATTTAGTTGTTTTTTCTCAGCAGGCACTACGTCCATTGTTTTGAAACCAAACATATACTGATGTCATAATCATACCTAACACTATTATCCATACCTTTTCACAAACTTTTGCCCATATGAGTAATCAGGAAAGCAAACGTCAAAGAGTGTGTGATTTGCTGAATGCACTCGTCACACCAAAGGAGATTTCAAAAATAGTTGGAGTGTCCATAAAGACTGTTTCTAATGGAAAGAAGAGAATGACTATGAGCAAAACTATTACCAGAAAGTCTGGAAGATACTATTAAAGAAGAATGGGAGAAGCTGTCACCCCAATATTTGAGGAACACTTGTGCAAGTTTCAGGAAGCGTGTGAAGGCAGTTATTGAGAAAGAAGGAGGACGCATAGAATAAAAACATTTTCTATTATGTATGTATTTTCTTGTGGCAAATAAATTCTCATGACTTTCAATAAACTAATTGGTCATACACTGTCTTTCAATCCCTGCCTCAAAATATTGTACATTTTGCTTCCCCACCCTGTATTTCCTTGGGTTGTCTCTGAGTGATATTAAAATTGGTTTGATGATTTGAAACCTTTGTGTGTGATAGATATGCAAAAAAAACCAGAAATCAGGAAGGGGGCAAATACTTTTTCACGGCACTGTAGATGATAATACTCCACCCATCTTTTGTGCACAGGTGTAGGACAGTTATTATGATGTGTTGTCTCCTGCCGATCCATCGCATTATGTCTGACGTCAGTTCATGTTCTGCTTGAAATTACACTTTGAATGTAAACACATGGGTTATGCAAGAGATTCAGGGGAGTAATCACAGACAGACTTACAGATTCATGATACTGAGGATATGACTGAGGTTTGACAGATTGGATGAAAAATTGGTCAGGAAAGTCTCCCACACCTTTAAGCATCTGTAGATGGAAGTGTTGCAGCGAGTTGATGTCACGAAATGATCTGAAACGATAGAAGAGGATGTGGATGTGATGCACTTACGCCATTCTCCTTCGTTTCACCCAGATCTTTTCATGCGTACGATTACCACCATTGTTCAAAGTATTTGCGATCACATCGTTATGTCATAATTATGACCGCCTTAGCTGCTCGTGTGACTGAGACAAAGCTTACGACAAAGCAGACATAGAGTTACTTTAACACCCGTTTCAGCTTGATTCCTTTACAACCTCTCCGTATGGGTTTAATGAGACCTAGCTGTATTTATTTGGGTTTTAGAACATAGCCGCTGTGAAACAATCAGGAAAAAAAAAAACACCTGTTTCTCTATCGTCCAGGTTTTTTCCTAGTATCACACTGACTTTTCCTCATTCATTCTATCGGACAAAGTTTGATCTGTTTAGTCGTAAGAAATATTAAGTATTTTACCTTAAAGATGATAGCTGTAAGTATTGTTTTAAATATTCTGTACAATAGCCCAGAGGGGACTAAAGTTTACCTTAATCAATAAATTGTTATATTGATCCAGAGCAGTGAGGGGGATTGTCCTTATTTTGAGACATAAGGCCTCCTGACACAAATGCAAATGTCTCATGCTTAAAATAAATAAATAATGTTAATTATCATTTCTTTTTTTTTTTTTTTTTTCCATTTTATTTATTTATTTAGACAGGGACAGTGCACAATATACGTTTACTTTAACCCTTTCATGCACAGTGGTCACTCCAGGGGACAGTTATTCTGCAGCTGTTCTCTTATATATTCATGGATTTTATTGTTTTAGTTTCTCAGCTGCATTTGAATAGAATTTTTATTCATCAGTTCAGATCTGCACCGTTACTTTTCAGCTTAAAGTTCTTATCTGTTTGGGTATTTTTATTGATTGATTTATTTTTTTTTTTATTGCTTCCCTGCTGTAACGCTTCTAATGTTTTATGTAAAACACTTTGAATTGTCTTGGATATGAAATGTGCCACAGAAATCAACCTGCCTTGCGCACATTGTGGACACTCATGCATCATCCCATACACTGACATTCATACCATTACTGTAACTGTGCTGTTCTTCATTAACCTAACATGTTTACTGGAAATCAATTGCTTGCTATTGTTATTAGACTGTAATTAGCAGGGTTTTTTTAACATAAAGGGTTTTTTTGCATATTATCTCCATGCAGTGAGTAGTGACTAGTATTAGAGTATGTTAAAATGTGAGAAAACATTAGATTAAAAATGTTTTTATTTCATACTTTTCACACAGTTTATCACTTTCTGATATTGCGTTTTAAATACATGTTTTCTTTGCTTTGAAAATCAACCCTTTCATGCACGAATTATGAGAACCTTAATCAAAATTTTTTCCTGAGTGTTTTTATTCCTCTTTAGGCATGAAAAAAAACAATGCAATTGAAAATTTTCTTCTGAAAAATAAATAAAATAAAATAAAAAAATATATATAAAAAAAAATAATACTGAAAAAAAAAAATCTTATGAACCTATTTTTCATGAAGTTGCAAAAACGCCCATTCAGGTGGACACCACACGTTTAATTTTTGATGCACAGAAACATTAATTTACTGATAAATTGTGTGAAAACTATGGTGAGGGCTTGTGATTCTGGGGGTTTATGCTCAGGAGAGTTCTACATTATGTTACCAATTCATGTCAGAAAAGATATGTAGTGTCTTAAAACTTTAATAAAGATATGTGTAAAAAAAAAAAGAAAAAAAGAAAAGAACAACAAAATCCATGAATATACAAGAGAACAGCTGTAGAAAAGCTGTCCACTGTAATGACCAATATGCATGAAAGGGTTAATTTTTGAAGCAACAAAAAAACAAAAACAAAAAACCGTGTATTTAAAACCCATCATCAGAAAGTGGAAAACTATGAAATAAAAAAAAAATTCATGCAGCTAATCTGATATTTTCTAACATTTTAATGTACTCTAATACTAGTTATTACTCACTTCATGGAGAAAACATGCAACATTTTTTTTTTTTTTTTTTTTGATTGAGAAAACTTTTAAATTTGTCTAATAACAATTAGCAATTTATTTACAATAAAACATGTCACTGCAGATCAGGTTTATCAAGAACAGCAAAGTTCCAGTAATGGTCTGAATTGCAGGGTATGTGATGGTGCTGTGTTGGATGATATGAAGCTGAAACAACAAAACCCATGAATATACAAGAGAACAGCTGTAGAATAACTGTCCACTGGAGTGACCAGTATGCATGAAAGGGTTAAACATACGGTGTCCAGCTGAGTGGACATTTTTGTAACTCCATGAAAAATAGATTCATTAAAAAAATTCCATCACATAGTTTTTTTCATGCCTAAAGCGGAATAAAAACACTCAGGAAAAAAAAAAAGACTAAGGTTCTCATAATTCACGCATGAAAGGGTTAAAAAGGACAGGTGTGGTGTGCCAGGTTCTAGCGCTAGTGCTCATTTCCACCTGTAGTCCCTGTTCAGGCTGATGTTATCACTAAAAAAACAGACATTAACAAAAACTAAAACGTTAAAAAACAGTAAAAAATGCATATTTATAACTCCATCTATATAAAATATTCATTCCCATCCAACCATTCACTCTTATTCGTCCCACTGCAGTCCGTCACACACACTCTGAGCATGTCTACATCACATTACATTATATCTGCAGGTTTGGTTTGACAGTATCTGTTTTTTCACCATGTGGTAGAATGTGTGATCGTTTATAGTTGTTCGTAGTTCTGTTGGTCATGTGTTCCACTGTCGCATGGCCACACACGAGAACACTGAATTTGCAAATGCTATTTTGTGTCTTGGAATCCTGCACTCGCTGCGTGCTGTTGATCGAGTAGTTTGAGATGTTTTTCCAGAACTCAGACATAAACCTTTTTAAGGAGGAGCAGCGGAATTATGGATAACCTTAAACAACAGACGCACAATAGTAATAAATCACTTATTATTAACCTCCTGAGACCCAGGAAATGTCAGCAAAGTACCAGCTTTTTTTGTTTTTTATTAAATCAGCGCCTATATTGGAAACATCATGATGCAACAGTTTTTTCAGATGCAGTTTTTAACATTTTTATGGAATGTCCTTTGTGGTGGACAGTTTTCTTTTCTTTTTTTTTGTATAAAGTTGTGAAACTCTTGTCCACAAATGTGGACAGAAAACCCATAGCTGAGTCTGAAGAGGATCATATATCCTTCTTGCACTGGGACCTGAGTTTGTATTGTGTTCTGTTGTGTGCAAACATGTAAATGAATGACAATAAAATGTACCCTGATTTAGCTTTTTTAGCTTTTTTTTCTGACTATTTTTATTCCTCTTTAGGCATGAAAAAATAATGTGATTGAATTTTTTTTTTTTTTATGAACCTATTTTTCATGAAGTTACAAAAAAGTCCACTCAGCTGGACAGCATGCGTTTAATTTTTGAAGTGACATACTGTGTGAAAACTATGAAATAAAAACATGTTTAATGCTGCTAGTCTGATATTTTCTCCCATTTTAAAATACTATAATACTAGTTATTACACACTTAGAAAATATGAAAAAAAACATGTTTTTTTTTCTTTTTTTTAACCCTTTCATGCATGAATTATGAGAGCCTTAATCAAGATTTTTTTCCCTGAGTGTTTTTATTCCTCTTTAGGCATTAAAAAAAAACAATGCGACTGAAATTTTTTTTAGGAACTTATTTTTCATGGTGTTGCAAAAATGTCCACTCAGCTGGACACCATGCGTTTAGTTTTTGAAGCAAAGACGCATGTATTTACTGATATACTGTGTGAAATGTATAAAATAAAAACGTCTTTAATGCTGCTAATCTGATGTTTTCTCACATTTTAACATACTCATATACTGGTTATTTGTCACTCCATGAAGATAATATGCAATATGTTAATTACAGTCTAATAACAATAACAAGCAATTGAGTTACATTTATGCATTTGGCAGACGCTTTTTTCCAAAGCGACTTACAGGGGAAAAACAAAATAATAAAAATAAATAAATAATAAAATAAAAGAATAGATTAAAGACATGAAGCAGCTGTACAATTAAAAACAGTGTCGTAGAGAAGAATACAAAAGCAAAATGATAGACTAAATTACAAGAATAGATTAGGAAGACATACAAATAGCTGTACAATTAAAACTGTGAAATAAAAATACCAAGTCAAACAACACTCAAACATGTTAGTGCAGATCAGGTTTATGTAGAACAGCAAATTTACAGTAATGGTCTGAATGTCAGTGTATGGGATGATGCATGAGCGTCCACTGTGTCGGCTGATATGGAACTAAAACAACAAAACCCATGAATATACAAGAGAACAGCTGGAGAAGAACTGTCCACTGGAGTGACCACTATGCATGAAAGGGTTAAACTGTGAATTACAGTCTAATAACAATTAACAATTGATTTATACCAAATATGTCACTGTAGATCAAGTTTATCAAGAACAGGAAAGTTACAGTAATGGGATGAATTACAGTGTATGGGATGATGTGTAATCGTCTGCTGTGTCAGCTGATATGGAACTGAAACAACAAAATCTATGAAAATACAAGAGAACAGCTGAAGAATAACTGTCCACTGTAGTGACCGGTATGCATGAAAGGGTTAAAGGAACAGTTTGACGAGTCTCCCTCAAAATACTGCGTACCTGGAGACGAGTGAAATCAGAAGCTGACGTTGTTCATTCCAACCTGTGTTACAGGCCGAGCATCGAACCATGGCTGTCTTCATCCTGGCTGTAATCGTCAACAGCTACAACACGGGACAGGTAATGTTCCGAACTTGTGATTGGATTTGTGTGTTTACGAGAATCCCCAGCGTGAGAACATACCAAAGTATTCATTTACTTTCCCCCACCCGTTACCGCTGCGGGTGCGTTCGGGGCCAGCCATCACTTTGAGAGATTACTCTATCGTCCATTGTGTATTTCTGGGAGATATTGGTTATGTGACAGTTTTGTCACCGACAGTCACCTTTATAATCTCCGTCCGCATCCCAGCCGCCACCACGGTGACACTTTATCACAGCAAGTGTCACTCTGACCCGCTACCAGCTGCTGGTTTTCAATCCCAGAAGCCTTTTGTGTCTGCCTCTGATCAAACATCCAAGGGTGCAATGTTGGGATGATGTAGCTAGTCATTTCATGAAGTACACACACGTACTCACACACACACACACACACGCACACACACAAAACCCTTGACACACACTATCACAAAGAAATATTCCACCATCACCCCCTTTTGCTTCACGTCTCCTGCTCTGCAGTTCTTTTCTGTCTCGGTGTGAATGTAATTTGAGCCATTAATTTCTCTGGTGACATTTTTTTGCTCCCACTACCCTGCAGAATTTCTCTACATTAGGGATGTAACGATTACCAGTATAACGATAAACCGCCGTAAAATTGCCAATGGTTAGTATTACCGTTTAAATTCTAATTATCATGAGAATTGTGTTTGATTACTGCAGAAAACGCCTATGTAAAGATCTGCTTTTATGTCAAATATTTGAGTAGAGTTTTAATTTATTACAGTTTTAATTTTATATACCTAATATTTGGAACCAGTATTCATTTTTAAAATCTTCGAAAAGGTTCGTTAAGCATCTGTGTGTTATTTATGCAATAAATTATAAACATTTTTCAAATCAGATTTTCTGTATTTTTTTTGTGTTTTTTGGCCTTTTGTGTTTTTATAGTAGGTTAAAGTGAAAAAATAATAGACAGATGAGATAGATGAAGTTGTGCTGAAAAAAAAGAAACCAAACATGGGTATAGTAAACATTTGTTTAAATCTAAAGGACTGAAAAACAGACAAAATAGGCTCAGACCACTAAGGGTTAATATTTGAATGTTTCTGCAAAGAGAAAGTGCATTGTGCCAGTTATTTTATTTGGTTTTTTTTTTGTTGATGTTTTTTTCAAAATACAACTTGGTTAAATTAATTTTCAGTGTGTATCAGTACTTTTTGAACATTTTGAGCACAATTTCAACAATACCACGATAATAATGATAACCGGGATAATTTTGGTCACAATAACAGTGATATGAAATTTTCATATCGTTACATCCCTACTCTACATATATATAAAATATATAAAAAGGACAAATCACAGGAGCTATATGTGCACTCCAGCTCAGAAACAGGCATTCTTCTTCCATATGCCTGTGTACTTACTGCTCCTACCTCTCTAACAGACCTGTAAATAATAGATGATCCCCACCTCCCAACATCTCACACAGACTCTCTGCCTGCTCCACATTTTCATTATTTAGCCCTCTTACTTTCAACAACAGCACTCATTACTGCAGTATCGCTGCTACCGACATGTCATCGAGCGTCGGCGTCTTCATTTTCCTGTTCTCGGGGTTCAGCTGGGAGGTGCGATCAGTCGGTGGAGAACGACATTTCAGCAATCTGAGGAACAGGGAAGAGCAGAGAGGGATGTTGTCGCTGTTGATAAAGGATGTGCTGTTACGATGTCTCAATCTGTTCTTCAGCGATCACAGAGGGATTCTCAACACACTAAACATGTCCAATTTGTTATAGTTCCCACAAACACACATTCATTTATGGGAGGAACCTCCTGCGGTCCGACTGACGGGAGCTAATGTACACGACCGTAGAGAAATGACACGTTTACTTTAGGGATGCACCGATCCGATACTCAGTGTGTGTACTTGTATTTGTACTCTTAAAAGTAATCCGATACAACTGCACCGATACCACTTACGGACGTGTGACATTCACAGTTCAGTGCAGCAGGTACGAGGAGGAGGAATAATGTGTGTGAGTGTGAAGAGTGTGGAGATTTAATGAAATGGATAAAAGTAACGCTGACTGACAGGAACGTTCCAGACGCAGACAGATACGGACGCAGCGTTCTGTCCGTCCTCTGCGTACATTCCATCCGTTTTCCAGGTGCTGGCAGATGCATACCCAGACGGAGAATACCAGCGGAACCGTGGAGGTAGAGGATCTGTTCAAAGAGCCGCTGTGTGAGTTAGAGAAAAACTACTGACACATTTAGGACAACTACTGTCGTCGTTCGTTTCACAAAGACAAGGTGAAACCAGTGGATCGTCTCAAAGAAGAGGGGTTTATTTGGCACATACATGGTAAACAGGCGTACTGACAGCGTGTCGGTGTCCAAATACAAGTTGCATCTAGTGAACGGTGTTTTTCAAGGCTTCCTCGGAGTTGTTACACGTATGTGTTTACGTAAATTGTAGATAAATCCATGGCTCAGCTGGCGCCACTGTATCTGTGGAAGGCCTTGGCACACTAAGATTGTTTCTAACAGCTTGTATGGACTTCATACAGAGTAAAAGTGTGTCCAGAGTTCTCATATAGTATAATATGGATAATTAATGACATGATAAAAGTAAGAGTAAAAGTAAAGATCCACATTTTCCCCCTTTCATCACATACACATGTGATCACCATCAGCATGTCACAAAGCATAACGTTGTCAAAAGGTGCAAACCGCTGCCCGTTTCAGCAGTCAGCAAACACGTACATACAGGATCTATTCAAAACAAAATAATCTTACATAAAATATGAATCATACTAATATTTCATAACATGGATAACTCCCAATATTTAACTGATTATCCAGAACCCTTAATTAGTTTTAACCTAAATCGCATAACAAATCAAAACTTAGCATATCCTCTGATCTTAAAAGTATGAAGACCCAAAACCCACCTGCAGTGCTTAGTGCCGTGTCACAACTGTATGTAAGAGTTGGAAAAGTTCTTAATGTGGGAAAGACGACCTCAACGTGCTGCTGCACCCAACCAACCAAGGACAACTACCCAGGGCTGGGCTGGTTTACAGAAAAACTACTGACACATTTAGGACAACTACCCAGGGCTGGGCTGGTTTACAGAAAAACTACTGACACATTTAGGACAACTACCCAGGGCTGGGCTGGTTTACAGAAAAACTACTGACACATTTAGGACAACTACCCAGGGCTGGGCTGGTTTCCATCCTACTGATAATACTATGGAGGTACGGAGCGGTGCGGACCGCCGCCAGTGGAAGTGAAAACCAAACTTGTGACTCATTTGTCTTTTCTCTTCCTGCTGAAGCTAAACTTTTAAACCTTACCAAAGAAAACGCTGCAATATTAATATCACATTAGTGTTACTTCTGTCGTCTCCATGTTTGTTATTACTGACTTTCTTCTTCTTCTCATAAAACTTTCCTCTTCTTCGTGGTATTTGTCCAGTATGGTTAATCCAGAGCGGCGCCCCCTGGTGGATTAACTGACAAACGCTCATTCCAACACATTAAATGTCAGCAGCAGCACTTTGTTCCAGTCAGACTAATGACAACGACAATAAAGCACATTTACAAAAGGAACTAAGAACTAGAATGGGATTATTAAGTACTCGTATCGGTACTCGGTATCGGCAAATAGTCAAATGTAAGTACTTGTACTCATACTTGTACTCAGCCTGGAAAAAAGTGGTATCAGTGCATCCCTAGTTTACTATGAACCCTAAGGAACAACACATGAGGGACTGAACGAAACAGTTCAAAATAAGAGATCATCAGCCTGCTACACTTTGTTTTCCTCTTGTTTGCTGTGTTTTAGACATTTTGGCATCAACATTTGGGCAGCTCGTTTGTATCTACAGCCAATTATCACAAAGTGTGTGCAGTTGGAAAAAAAACCAAAAAAAAAAATGGTGACTCCAGGTCACTCTGTTCCTCTCACTAAACTACTTTGAGTTCAGTGCAGTTCTGTTTGAGAGACACCTGACCTCAGCCTGTTGCCTATTACAGACCTCACATGGACAGTGGAATGTACTGGCTGTAGTTTAGAACATAGTCACTGTCAAACAACCCCAGAATGTTTTAGTTTCTCTATTTTGCTGCTTTCTTTCTCACTAAGGCTATGTTCACACAGCAGGTCTTAATGCACAATTCAGAGTTTTTGGTGAAATCATATTTTTTTGTGTGCTCGTTCATATCACACATTAAATGTGACCTCTGTCAGTTTTGAGTCTGAACTGAATACGACCCTGAAGTGACTCAAATGCACTACAGAGGTCCTGACGGAATACATGACCACACAGACACACACTGTGTTTACAGAAGGAAATATGTTTTTCTCGCTGTTCCTCCTCCTGGGACGCAGAATTGTGATGTTTGTCACATTCCAATTACATAAAAGTCAGATAAATGCGACCTGGCCGTTCAGACTGACATCACAATGTGAAATATCAGACATGTATCAGATTTAGGACCACATATAAAAGTGGTTTGTGTCTGATTTTAAAAAACGGATTAGTGCTGTTCAAAGTGTCTTTAACAGATTGGATACAGGTCACATGGACAAAAAAATCGGATTTGGGCCACATTTGCCTTCAGTGTGAACGGAGCCTAATGTTTACTTAACTGACCACCATTCTCACTGGGGGTGTGAGAAAATATCGGTTCAATATATCGGCAATATATAGCGATATTCCATTTCACAATACTGTGTTAAAAATACTGTATCAACATTTTAGGTATTTATTCAAATACAGGAGGCTGTGGCTCAGTTGGTAGAGCGGGTCGTCCGTACACTGAAGGGTCGGCGGTTCGAATCCTGGCTCTGACTGTCCAAGTGTCCTTGGGCAAGACACTGAACCCAAAATTGCTCCCAGTACATTGTGCAGGTTCATTTTTGTTTTTTGTTTTTCTTTTTTGTTTGTATTTTATTTATTATTATTTAACCCTCTTTTATTAAATAATGGTAGTTCCTTTGTTGGGATTGAACTAATACTGTTCTGATGTTAGTTCTGAACTAAAAGAATATGAACATTTGAACAGGATCTGAAACTGTAATGTCTGCAAAACAGAATTTCAGTTTGAACACAGGAACATTTTGTGATAAAGCATTAGATCCTGTTGGGATCAAATAAAAATGTGTTTCGTATTTGTGCAGATTTCTGGTGTAATTCAATTCTTCTGGGAAATAATCATTTTTAAAAAAGAAATGAACAAAAAATTGCCTTTTTAACAGTATCAAGATATAACGTATTGTGATCCTAGCATTGTGATTTGTATCGTATCGCCAGATTCTTGCCGATACACAGCCCTATTTGTTATCTGATTACCTTGGTACTTTCCAGGATGTAACAAGTTACCGGTCTAGACATGATATAATGAGAAACCCATATTTTGTGCCACAGTCCTGTGTCAGTAACCGCTTCATATGAACAAACCGTCATCCTTTCTTTGTCCTTCTCCTGATTTCACACGTCTTTATTTTTGTGTTCTTTTTCCATCTCTCTCTCTCCCACTGACAGGAGGCCTGTCTACAGGGTAACCTAATAGCCAACTGCCTGGAGCAACTGTCAGACCCCCACCCCCTGCTGCGCCAGTGGGTGGCCATTTGTCTGGGCCGAATCTGGCAGAACTTCGACCCGGCGCGCTGGTGCGGAGTTCGTGACAGCGCCCACGAGAAGCTCTACACTCTGCTGTCAGATCCCATCCCAGAGGTGAGAAGGTCATCCCAGGGTACTCCAGAAAAGACTCGTTCACAATATTCTACATTTTTCATTTTTTAAATTTGCTGAATTTTTTTTATGCTTTTATTTCAAAGTTTATAGAACTGAAAAACAAAGGATCAATCATCCCATAGTCATCCATTAACTGCTCTGCTACATGACAATTTTCAGCCAAATGCTGCACCCAAAGGGCAGTTTATGTTTTTTTTTTTTTACCTGTTCCTGCATAATATGAAATGGAAACACATACTATTTAAATATCTGTAAATAACTCAGATTACAAACCATTAGGGATGTAATGATATGAAAATTTCATATCACGGTTATTGTGACCAAAATTATCACGGTTATCATTATTATCACGATATTGTTGAAATTGTGCTAAAAATGTTCAAAAAGTACTAATACACACAGTGAAATAATTTAACCAAGTTGAATTTTGAAAAATTAAAAAAAAAAGACAAAAAAAACAAAACAGAAAAAAAAGCTAATAAAATCATTGGTACAATGTACCTTCTGTAGCAGAAACATTCCAATATTAACTCTTAGTGGTCTGAGCCTATTTTGGCCATTTTGCAGTATTTTTGATTTTGCCTTTATATACTATATAAACAACTGTTTACTACACCCATGTTTGGTTTCTTTTTTTTTTTCAGCACAACTTCATTTATATCATCTGTCTATTTTTTTTTTTTCACTTTAACCTACTATATCAACATAACAGGACAAAAAACACACAAAAAAATCAGATTTGAAAAACGTATATACTTTATTGCATAAATAACGCACAGATGCTTAATGAACCTTTTCAAAGACTTTAAAAGTGAATATTGGTTCTAAATATTAGGTATATACAATTAAAATTGTAATAAATTAAAACTATACTCAAATGTTTGACATAAAAGCAGATCTTTACATAGGCATTTTTTTCCCCTAAATGTGCAGTAATCAAACATGGTTATCATGATAATTAGAATTTAAACGGTAATACTGACCGTCAGCAATTTTACCGCAGTTTATCGTTATACCGGTAATCGTTACATCCCTACAAACCATAAATACAAAAGTGGGAAAAGTCTTCAAAACACATCACAGAAGTGCACATTTCCTCTTAAATACAGTTCACTCTTTTACTTAAAACCAAGAGACAAATCCTTTCCTTAAAATGCCCCCGCTAATAATTTACTTTTAACATCAGATCATCCACAGAGACAAAGAAAAGAAACCATTTGTGCTCAGGTCGTATTGCTGTTATAAAACTGATAGATCACCACGCAGTGTGTGTCCTGAGGCCAGGAGTCAGTCCACAGATGAAGTCGTACCAGCGCATGTTTAAAATGAGTTTGGAGGACTTTTCTAACATTTGACACCGAAGCTGAGAGCCAGAGCAGCTGAGAGGAACACGCTGCCCTGGTTTTCCATCCTCACCTCCGCCACTGAACTCCTCCCTCCTCCCTCTTTGGGTTTTTCCTCAGATGCAGTGTCATAACTCAAAGTTGAGATGCACATTACTTTCTGCTGGAGTGAGTTTAAATACTATGGCCAGTAACCGGTTCTGACTCAGTAACGCAGTGTTAACACAACAAAAGCCTTACCCAAACACAGCCCATTCTCCTCCTTATCACAGTCGTTTCTCCTCATCCTCATCTGTTCCAGACTTAGAATAATAACTGTGGTTGGTTGTGTGTAAGTGTGTGAATTCACTGTTGTCAAATCAGCATCCATCATTTATTTCTTCTTATTAAATGTCTGCTAGCTTGAGTCATTCCACACAACCTTTTCCATTTTGGAATTAACTGAAAACGGAAATGCTTGAAAACATATTTACCCATGCATATATTTATGTTTTTAAAATCCAGTTGTAAAACCTCTTTCTTGGACACTAATGATCTACGGTTGTCAAACTGCAAATTGGAACACTATAAAGGGCAGACCAAGAAGCATGTAACGACTAAATCCAGGCTAATGACATAATAAATGGAATCTAATGGAGTTCAGTGTACTGAATCTGTTAGTTGTCATCTGTCCTCTTGTTTGAAAAGGAATTAATTACATTTTCACCTCTGAATTCCTTCCTTCCATATGATTCTTGTTAATGCTTTAAGCTGAATGTCTTATTAATGTCATAAATAAAAGTAACAAGTTTAACTAGATATGTTTTTATCAAGCTAATGTTACATGGAACAAAAGAGACACAAGACAAGTGCCCCAGGATAATAAATACACAAGAATATTGGGTAACACTTTAGAATAAGTACACACTATGAAGCATTAGTTAAGCATTAACAAATACTGAAGTCATTATTTATAAAGCATATTACTGACATGAATACTCATTAGTATATGGTTTATAAGCACACTTAAAAATGTGTTACTAATCATTCATAATCATAATTATTCATCAATCCCATGTGCTGTCTTTCCTTTGTTAGAATAACTGAGACTTTTGTGAGTCTTTAGGCATTTCCAACCTTTAAATCTCATTTGTAAATGTTTTATATGTCACAGATAGTCCACACTTCAGATGAGCTCACACCATAGACTTAATTAATGAGTAGTAAGTGCTTTAGAACTACCTGAAATAATGAACTCCTGTATTAAGAACTGTTTATAGGACATCTATTGGAAAATAAATGTGTGAGTTAGTATAAAATACACACTAACATATTCACTAACCATTAGTACATGTCTGAATAGTGTATGTGCGAGCAGAAATGCACATCGTAATTGGTTTGTAAGTGATGAAATATTATATTTTTAAATGCTGAATCCATAATTTATAAAGTATGAAAATACAGTCATTAAGCATATTGTAGATGAGCTTAATAATGATGAGTAAAACCATTATAACTGTGCTTATAAACCATATACTAATGAGTATTCATGTCAGAAATATCCTTTAGAAATGATGAATTCAGTATTTATTAATGCTTAACTAATACTTCATAGTGTGTACTTATTCTAAAGTGTTACCAAACAGACAAACATAAATATTCTTGTCATCTTCTGCAGACATACACAAAAACAAATTGGATTTGTGCAAGAAAACACACACACACACATACACACACACACACACACACACACACACACACACACACATACAAGTGTAAAGTCTCAGTCTTCAGACTCTCAGTACCTGTCGTGTCAAAGCTGACCAGGTCATGTGTGGACCAGAGGGATGGTGAGCTAGAGTTTGCCCTGAAGTTCACCCAGACACTGTGTGCCCCCACTCACACACTCCACACACAAACATGGACACAAACAGTATCAGGAGCATCTGTTTCCAGCTGTGACTTCCTCCTTCCCATGGACAGACAGCTGCTTCCACCAAAAGGTTGGAACGCAGGTCTGCAAACACATCTGCCGATGTCACCACACTCACTCACTCACTCACTTGTTGTTTTTCTCTGTTTACAGGATATTACAGTGACTTACTTTTACTATTTTGGCTCCTCGTTAATAACTGTCTGCCACAACCTTAAATCAGAAAACATTCTGATAATATGTTAAATTAAAATGAAAACTGAAAACAGTGATAAGTAAACTGTCGTTGACCTTTATTGCTTTGAAAATGGTGCAACAGAACAGTACTCCATCCCATGAAATTTAAAGGTGCCGTATGTAGGACTGTGGCCAAACCTGGTACTGCAGTCACATTCCAAATACTGTACAGCGTGGTATCCTCTGCTCCTCCCCCCAGACTAGGGGTTGCCAGATCCAGCATGAGCGTCTACTACCAGTGTTTCCACTAATCTTTGCCACCACACCAGAAATTTCACACAAAAAAAATCATCACCAGACTGATTCTACATCAGTCTAATACATAATAGAACACAACTCAAATGAAAGTTTGCACAGATTCAGGAGATACGGAAAAGGGAAATGAGCCTTAAGTTTCACTTTTACTTCCACAAAGTACAAGTGGCATGGATCGCTACCGTACCCCCCTGACCACCCCCCGACCGAACCACGGACACCAGACTATTGACCCCCCTCTCTTTCGGATTACACACATTACATGAAGATGTCACTTCCACAGAAAACACAGAACTACAAGGAGCTACCATGGCAACAGACAAGTCCTACACCGGTACCCAGTCTGTTCACCAGTACCCGGTCTGTTCACCAGTCCTACACCGGTACCCGGTCTCTTCACCAGTCCTACACCGGTACCCGGTCTGTTCACCAGTCCTACACTGGTGCCCGGTCTGTTCACCAGTCCTACACCGGTACCCGGTCTGTTCACCAGTACCCGGTCTGTTCACCAGTCCTACACCGGTACCCGGTCTCTTCACCAGTCCTACACTGGTGCCCGGTCTGTTCACCAGTCCTACACTGGTGCCCGGTCTGTTCACCAGTCCTACACCGGTACCCGGTCTGTTCACCAGTCCTACACCGGTACCCAGTCTCTTCACCAGTCCTACACTGGTGCCCGGTCTGTTCACCAGTCCCGGACCGGCAGTCTCTTCACCAGGACCAGGAGAACAGACCACAGCCCGGCCCCAGGAGAACACACCACCGGTCTGGGACTGGGTGCAGACGGCGGTCCTGGCTCTCAGTGGTTCTTCCGGTGGTCAGACTAAGGCGGAGTCGGCGTCGGTCTTCAAATTCTTCTCCTCTTTCAGTCGTCTCCATGTTTCTAAATCATCTCCTGTACATCTCCTTTTGTTTCTCACTTTGTCACTTTGAAGTATTTGGGAATAATCAGAGTCTTTTTCGGTTTATTAACGTCAGACATTTGTGATCAGAAATGTTCAGCTGCAGCTCAGTGGAACTGGCAACCTGGATGAACGAAGGTACTGACTCTGTGATTGGCAGACAGGTGATGGGCGGAGCCTCAGACCAAAAAACACACAGTGACAACAGAAACATCATTTGGGGGCTGATACTGAGCTTTTCAAACGCACATCTTCTGTCTGGACTCCTACTGTCAGTGAGATCAGGATTTGAAATGAACAGGATTCATTAATGTTTGGTGACAGTCAAGGCCGTTTTAGAATGACTGAGAACAGAATTCCTACAGACTGCACCTTTAAGACTCTGAGTGATGAAGATCATTAGGTTTAATTTCATCAATATTCCTGCACACAAGTTATTTAAGGGCCAAACTATTTTATTTATGTTAAAAAACAATCTGATTCTGAACAGTAGGGGAAGTTGTGTACAGGAACACATCCAAGACTACGAGACTATCAATAAATAAACACTGCATCCCCACAGCGTCACTCATTGAATATATTGAGAAGCTCATTGTTTACACCCAGCTGTATTACAGCATCATCATTAAGTGATCCTCTTCAAACACAAACTCAGCCAAAGTAACTCAGCATCTTCCAGTTCCCCTCACATGCTGCATCAGCTGACTGTTCACATTATAGCTCTGTTAGCTTTGCTCTTTTTAGACAGAAAACAGCCACAGCAAGTCCACAAATCACCTCTGTTGTCAATAGCTGCACTAAAGGTCTGTTTGGAGTCAAAGAAACCAGATCAGAACTGTCACAGTTTAGTCTGAACCATAGATCAACACACATAACAACAGAACAGAGGAACTGTATACCTTCATAACCCTCAGAAACCAACCCAGCAGTGGAGAAGAAGAGCTACCATTTCAACATGAAACTACGTTCTTTTACTTCAGGCATGTGTCCACCAAGGTTCTAATAGTTTTGGATTTTTCATTATAGTTTAGTTTTAGTTTTGAGGTTTTTTTCTCTAATTCAGTTTGTTTTAATTAGTTTTTAGAGCAGGTTTGCTAGTTTTTATTAGTTGTCGTTTTTTCTGAATGCTTAGTCTTAATTTAGTTCAGTTTAATTTTAGTATTAGTTTCAGTTTTTTCATATATTTTATCTTCCATCCTATTTAAAGAAATAAGTGAGGTTACCATGGACCCTTTATTTGGGGGTGGGGTTAGGGCGGCTCTGACTGAGCAGAGACACAAACATATGGACAGTACCATGGATAAATTCCCTATAGCAGGTTGGGGGGGTAATACAGGTGGGATCTGATCCATACACAACGTCACTTACGTGAAAACGAAACTGAAACTTTCCATACTTTCACCGTTGGCCTCCTGACTTCTATACCTGTTATACTGCTGACCTTAGATGAAATTTTCACATGTTCTATCCTATATCAACAAAGACAAAAACTAAGGGAATTTTATCCATAATTTTTATATGTTTAGTTAGTTTTGTAAGCACACAATACAGTTTCAGTTAGTTATCATTTTTTTTCTTTTAATTTGAGGTTTTTTTTTTTTATTTCAGTTAACGAAAATGTTTTTTCAATTTTAGTTTTCATCCTTTTGATCATTTTCGTTAACGATAATAACCTTGGTGTCCACTGGCTCATAAGCCATGCGCTGTTGTGAAGGCGCTGTGTCCGCCTTTGTTGTCGTCCTCATCTTCATCTTCGCTGTCACCTTCGTTTGCAAATTCTTCAAACATCTTCTTCTGCGAAACTACTGGTGGGATTCATTTCAAATTTTATAAGTAACTTCCTCAGGACAATGTCTACAAAGTCTGTTCACAGTTCTGAGAAATTTAGATTTTTTTACATTTGTGAAGCATTTTTGAAATATAAAACATTTGCTTTAACTTTATAAGTTGACCTATTATGGGCCATATTTTGATGAGTTATAGCACAGAAAGGGTTAGAGATATCAGTATAGTTCCTAATGCACACTTACAGAAACCCATATATGGACTTCAGTTGAATTAGTTGAGTTCTCCAGTGGAAGTTCCACCCACTTCTACTGGGAGCTTGATCTGCATCCAGACCACAGGACTGGAACATAGAGATAGAACCAGACACCTCACAAATTCAAGTTGTTATTGATTCATGATAGAACGTGATGGTGAGATGCAGGGTCATTGGTCCTATTTTTGATTTTATTACCTCCACCAGGAGGTATTGTGATCACTTTGCTTTTTGTGTTCGTTTGCATGTTTGTTTGTTTTTATTTGTTAGCAATTTTATGGGAAATTATTCCAACCATCTTTACCAAATCCTCCCCACAGATAGGCCTAGGCCCTGGGACCAACCCATTCAATTTTGGGCCAAGTAGGCCAAAGTTCAAGGTCACAGCAAGGTCACAACATCTACAATTTTCTTATCTCTCATCATTGAACAATTTTTGAAAATTCATAAAAATTTCAAAACGACTCCAATTAGCCTCCAATTTGATCCACCTGTAGCTTAGAACAATATCTTTTATCCGGCACAAAATTTACCACATCCACTGTGGAATGTGGATTCTGTGGACATTTCAATTTAACATTGAGAATCCCATTTACGACACCTTTTTCCATCATAACTCAACAAGTATTGATTGGAATTGAATATAATTTGACAGACACATGACTGGTACCAAGCTTTAGCTTTTTCTGCTGTATGGAACAACCTGGAAACTGTTGAATTTAAACAGAAATAGTCGATCCACACACACTTGGCGGAGGTTTGCGTTCTCTGGACACTTGTTATTATTATTTTTTAATCACTTTATTAATTTCTTAGACTATAAAATGTGTTTGTTACCAGTTCTCATTTTCTATATGTTAAAGTAGAAATATTACGTATAGCTTCTTTGAGGTGTGCAGCACTACAGGGTCTTGTTGTATGTTGTTTCAAGGTCTTTCACACACTCTTTATAGGGGATAAGTGGGAAGTGTCACTGGTAATAGCCTTTTTTGTCTTGGTCTGGTCCAGAGAATACAGCGTCGTACTCTTCAGTCACTGCGTCACCTTCGTTTGGTTCTCCATTTATTTTACAGAAGGTATTTTCAGAGTGTCTATTATTATGGGCTTTTGAGACTCCCAGATTACTCAGAATTTTCAGTTTTCCAGGTAATGACTACATTTAGAAATTGTTAGATTGCGACACAGCACTTTTCCATCTATATGTGTTTGAGTGGCGTACCCATGAGCCCTGTTGAGATGAGTGAAGAAAGCAATGAGTTGTAGAACAGTGAAATCAGTGAATGAGCAGAGATTTTAATTAAGTTTAAACAGAAGTCTGAAGGGACACAGGCTGGATGGCACTGTGGTTTTAGTCATAGTGTCGAACTCCAAACAGCCTACGTACACTGAGGGATATGTGTACTGCCTTTTGATTTGTAAGGTTTTGTAAATGTACTTTGTTTTCCCTGTGTTTATTTGAAACACAGAATGAGGCAAGTTGTATTCCAGTTCAAGCCAGTTAGACTGAGTTAGGGCTTACCTGGATTTAACATGTAATAATTAGAACCTCACATACGTAACTAGACACATCTCCACTAGACAGTCCAGACGGGCACAATCCACTTTCAGGTAGTTTGTATATCGTTTCTTCTTTTTGTTTTTTTTTTTTTTTTTGGTATTTCATCAACTTGAGCCATAAACAAAAATACCAAATACTCAACTGGCAGATTTTTTAACCCTTTAAATGCCATGCCATGCCAAACTCCCCCCCCCCAGTATAACATATAAAAACAAATGTTCAGAGAACGCAAACCTCCACCAAGCACCCCGAACGGTGTGCATGTGTGGATCGACTATTTCTGTTTAAATTCAACAGTTTCCAGGTTGTTCCATACAGCAGAAAAAGTTGAAGCTTGGTACCAGTCATGTGTCTGTCAAATTAGATTCAATTCCAATCAGTATTTATTGAGTTCTAATTTTAAATGTGTGGTAAATGGGATTTTCAGTGTTAAATGTAAATGTCCACAGAGTCCACATTCCACAGTGGATGTGGACAATTTTGTGCCAGATAAGAGATATTGTTCTAAGCTACGGGTGGATCAAATTGGAGGCTAATCAGAGTCGTTTTGAAATTTTTTATGAATTTTTCAAAATTGCTCAATGATGAGAGATAGGAAAACTGTAGATGTTGTGACCTTGCTGTGACCTTGAACTTTGGCCTACTGGGACCAAAATGGAATGGGTTGGTCCCAGGGCCTAGGCCTATCTGTGGGGAAGATTTGGGAAAGATGGTTGGAATAGTTTTCCCATAAAGTTGCTGACAAACAAACACACAAACAAACAAACACACCAAGCAAAGCGATCACAATACCTCCTAGCGGAGGTAATAACCTGCCTTGGTAAAAATGAATCTTGTAATCTTTTAAAAGCTGCATGGGCTAAAATAAGGGGGAAAATGGTCTATATCTGAAAACGTACACATTCCTTCTACAGCTGTCGTCACTCAGTCCATATCAGAGACTAATTCAACAAGAAAAGCACTCAGAGAGTGCAGACTTCTGCCAAGACCCCGATCACCACCAAAATTTAATCATTTCTTCCTTGCGCCGGTATCAACATTTCCTGAAAATTTCATGAAAATCTGTCCATAACTTTTTGAGTTATCTTGCTAACGAAACAAACACTCACGCAAACACACAAAGCAAAGTGATCACAATACTTTGTTGTTGAGGTAAATATAGATGAACCAGACCAAAGTGAAGCCACTTTTCCAGGAGTTTGTGTTCAGACACAGTAGAGCAGTAGAGTCACACCCAGATCATATCTGAAAGAGTCTGATCAGTGATTAGTAATTAGAGCTGTCCTTCACATATTTAACCTCTCACCTGGATGAAAACACCTGTGAATAGACAGACGTCTCATGTCCTTTCAGACTACTTGAATTTCAGTATACTGAAAGATAAATATGGAATTTTTTCGCCATAGTTCTGTCCATCCAGCATGAGTATGACAGGTCCGACTGCATTAGACGAAGGCATGTGTTTTACAGTATATGTGGTTACATAGAGGACATGTCTCAGAGATCAGCCTGTCTAACACATGAAACTGATACTAAACTAACACTGAAAGAGTGTTCAGACTCTGATGGGTCAAACTGAAGCTGTTGGATCAGAACCTCCAGGCTCCAAAGAGCACTGTCGGCTGTTAAAGTCACTGCCTTGATCTGTTTATTTGTTTATTGTATTGGATCTGAAATAATGTATTAGAAGACCACAGTGACACATCAGCAAAAGCTGCAGATGCACTTCATGTCTGAGAAATCTGATATCATTAAGAGCACTTGATGGCTTCAGGTTCTGCTGCCAAAAGACTCTATGACGGCAAGAAGATACGATGAAAATATTCAACATACAGCAGACACCAGTCTAGTGATTCTGTGTTTTACGGATGTCCCTGAACTCCTCCTGTCTCACACACAGACACTGATCACCTCCATCTCAGTTCTACTTTAACACTTCAATGTGCATTAATGGTTTTTATTTGGAAAATAAAGTGCAAGGTTGGTCTGTGAAAGGTTTCAGATGAATATTTAAATTGGAAACAAGCAAACTATATCAAAGCGGCATCTGTGGACTGAAGCATCAGTTATAAGCTGCAGCACAGGATTAAAAAGTGGCTGTGATGATGCATCCTAATCCTTCCAAAAAGATTGTTGCCACAACAAACAGTACAGCCAAATAATCATTTTTGTGCTGTGATTTGGTTCACTTTGTGAATCCAATCCCTCATGGAAAGCTCCCTTAGTGAGACAGCAAGTTTTGGATTAAACATCCAATGAAGCGCACAGTAAAGTAATAACTTAGACTGACAAAACGCAGCCCACCGGTGCACACAGCCCTGATAATCTCCAGTGCAATTCTTAGAGATACATGGGAAGAAAATTGAACCATAATTACCTCCAGAAGTCTCATGCACTTGTCTCACAGCAGAGTAGAATGGTCTGAATGAGTCTAGCAAGTAAATATTTGGATTCACAGGCAAAAAAGATTAAATGCCATGTACTGACAGATGTAAAAAAAAAAAAAAAAAAATACAGACCTGCTGAAAGTTCTTAACCCATAAAGACCCAGTGATACTGTGGCAGTTCCCAAATTAACTTTCCTGTATATTTAACTTATCTTAAGTGATTTATAACCATTTATTAAAGTATTATCCTTTTGTATTTTGCATTTTTTCAGTGAAAATCAAATATTTTCCTATATCCTCCTCCTTAGAGGTGACCCAGCCACGCATTTTTTTCTTCTGAAGGGGACAAGAGTTTCACAGCTTTACTTAACTGCAGAAGACATTCCATTAAAAAAACAACTATCTGAAAAAAAACTGTTGTATCATGCTGTTTCCTGGGATATTTATTTTACTGATCATGTGTATCAGGGGTCTCAAACATGCAGCCCAGTGGCCAAAGATTCCAATCCAGCCCGTGAGATGAATTTGCAAAGTGCAAAAATTCCACAGTCAAGGCTGTGGAACGTATTTTAGTTGAGGTTCCACATACAGACCAATATGATCTACAGTCAAATAATAACAGCAGAAGAACCGACAAAAAATAATGAATATATTTTTTCTCCTCAGTTTGATGTGAAAAAAATCTTACACTATGCCTATAAATAATGACAACTTCTAATGTTTGTCTTTTAGTGCAAAAAATAACATTAAATTATGAAAATATGTACACTTACAAACTATCCTGTAACAATAAAATGTGAATAACCTGAACAAATATGAACAACCTGAAATGTCTAAAGAAAACTAAGCACAATTTTAACTATTTTCTGCCTGTTCCTCAGTGTTTAGTGTCTTTGTGGTTCAGTTTCATAATGCTCATGTAGAAATGATAAGTTGAGGCAGAATATTGTTAAAATTGCACTTATTTTTCTTAAGAAATTGCAGTTTTTTCAGCTTATTCACATATTTTTTGTTTGGATAGTTTATCAAAGTAAGTATTTTCATTATTTCTTGGGTTTTTTTGCTCTAAAACAAAGACAAAAATTTGGAGTTGTCATTATTTATAGGTTATTATGCGATTATTTTACTGGTCCGGCCCACTGCAGATCAAATCGGGCTGAATGTGGCCTCTGAAAGAACATGAGTTTGAGAGCCCTGATGTAGATGTTCCTAAAGGCTCAGATTAAAGTAGAGGGTTATTATATCAGAAATGGAGAAAACTGAAGAAAAAGTGACTTTCAGCAAAGACATCAATAATTAAACATAAAAACAAGTGTTTCCATCCACTGTCATTGATCCAACTCCATGGGTTTTACTGGTGAATCGATGTTGTAGAAGATGACAGTGTTTCTATTTTCACTACGGAGCCTCTGAACGTCCAAATGGATCATATCTGATGACCATGAAAAGATGAATAACTGCATTTTATCTGAATTATTTCAGTGTATTGATAGGTTTAGTGGTTCAGAAGTTATTGAACATTCTAGATCAGTAGATGCTTTAGGTTGACAGCAGCTGTTCGGGTCTTTGAGGGTTAAGTTATGTGTTTTAAATGTCAACAAGTGTGTGTTCTTGTGTTATTGTAGGTGCGATGTGCGGCTGTCTTTGCTCTGGGTACGTTTGTTGGAAACTCTGCAGAGAGGACGGACCATTCCACCACCATCGACCACAACGTGGCCATGATGCTCGCCCAGCTCATTAATGACGGCAGCCCTGTGGTCCGCAAGGTCACTGCAACACACACAGCTACACGTTACAAAGTGTGTCAGGGTTGTCACTGCTTATTATACCATATGTCCCCAAAAAAAATTACAATCGGACTTTCTGCATTGATAACTTTCAAAATATTTAAACAATCTAAGTGTTACTTCAGGGTATGAAACTATACCTTGTTACCTACATCTTGCAGAAAACGCCATTTAATTTGGTTCAGTGGTCACAGACAAATGTGGATCTGTCTAAAGCATGTCATGGGTTCGTTTCTTCCAAGTTTGGCACTTGGAAGCTTTTACGTCCCAGCCTATCCACTATAAGAAAAAAAAAAGGCAACAGCCCAAAAAAAGTATCCACTATAAGAAAAAAAGAGAACAGCCCAAAAAATTATCCACTATAAAAAAAAAAAAAAAAAGGGAACGGCCCAAAAAATTATCCACTATATGAAAAAAAGAGAACAGCCCAAAAAATTATCCACTATAAGAAAAAAAAGAGAACAGCCCAAAAAATTATCCACTATAAGAAAAAAAAGAGAACAGCCCAAAAAAGTATCCACTATAAAAAAAAAAAAAAGAGAACGGCCCAAAAAATTATCCACTAATAAGAAAAAAAAAATGACAACAGCCCAAAAAAATATCCATTATAAGGAAAAAAAAGAGAAAGCCCCAAAAAATATCCACTATAAGAAAAAAAAATGAGAACAACCCAAAAAATTATCCACTATATATTTTTTAAAATAACTTTATTTTTAGTGCACCCACCTCCACTTCCGGTGGGTTACTTTGTTAGCATTAGCCACGTTAGCTGAAGGCCTTAAAAATGTTCAGCCTATGCTTTTATTTTTTCTGGTGGCCTTCATTTTAAAGCAAGAGACTTTGTGTAAACAGCGTCCCCTTAATTGAAAAGGTGGATGGTGTTTTTTTTTTTCTTATAGTGGATAATTTTTTGGGCTGTTCTCTTTTTTTTTCTTCTTATAGTGGATAATTTTTTGGGCTGTTATCTTTTTTTTTTTTCTTATAGTGGATAATTTTTTGGGCTGTTCTTTTTTTTTCTTATAGTGGATAATTTTTTGGGCTGTTCTCCTTTTTTTCTTATAGTGGATAATTTTTTGGGCTGTTCTCTTTTTTTTCTTATAGTGGGTAATTTTTTGGGCTGTTCTTTTTTTTTCTTATAGTGGATAATTTTTTGGGCTGTTCTCCTTTTTTTCTTATAGTGGATAATTTTTTGGGCTGTTCTCTTTTTTTTCTTATAGTGGGTAATTTTTTGGGCTGTTCTCTTTTTTTTCTTATAGTGGATAATTTGTTCTTTTTTTTTCTTATAGTGGATCATTTTTTGGGCTGTTCTCCTTTTTTTTTATAGTGGATAATTTTTTGGGCTGTTCTCTTTTTTTCTTATTGTGGATAATTTTTTGGGCTGTTCTTTTTTTTCTTATAGTGGATAATTTTTTGGGCTGTTCTCTTTTTTTCTTATTGTGGATAATTTTTTGGGCTGTTCTTTTTTTTCTTATAGTGGATAATTTTTTGGGCTGTTCTCTTTTTTTCTTATAATGGATATTTTTTTGGGCTGTTCTTTTTTTTCTTATAGTGGATAATTTTTTGGGCTGTTCTCTTTTTTTTCTTATAGTGGATACTTTTTTTGGGCTGTTGCACCTCTGGGCCACCGCACACAACGGACCTCTAGGCGTTGTTGAAAATAAATATAGATTCTTTCGACTTGGCTTTAATCACATAAAGTCAAGACGCTGCTAAGGAGATATTAAAAATATTTAGGCTTTATTACTCCAATGGCACGCGATACTAAGTGAGAGCCAATAAATGAGTTATTGTCACGTTAGCAGCGTGCTTCTCTTAGTCATTACAACTTCGGTGTTTGCTGAACAGGAGCTGGTCGTGGCGCTGAGTCATCTGGTGGTCCAGTACGAGAGCAATTTCTGCACAGTCGCCCTCCAGTTTATAGAGGAAGAGAAGAACTACACAGTGCCGTCACCAGCCAACACAGCAGGTAAGACCCAAAGTCAACTCACTCTTTGATTCCTGTCGGGAGGAAAGTGTGTAAAGATTAGTCACATGTTTCACAGACGGAGAAAACCAGCCGGCCACTAATAGTGGGTTTTAATGAGCAGATTCAGGTTCAGTGTGACGCCACACAGCATGGTTTTTATGGTTTTACAAATAATCCACATTTAAATGAACACTTTAACTAATAGTCAACAAAGAATTGATTAATCGTCGCAGCTCTAGACCCAAGCACGCTGAAACCAAGATGCATAATTTCTAACATTTTTTTTGATCAAGGTCTTTTTCTTTATTTTCAGTTTTCAAATCCACAAAAAGAAACATACAACTTAAACATGAAATCGTTGTATCCAGTTCCCATCCACCTGCCCTCCCACCCATCCCACCCAGCCCAAGTACTGGACCTTGGATAAATGTATCTACAGCCAGACATAATACACTTACATATAGAACTATACAAACCCCCTTCAAACACATACATGTAGAGACACATATACACACATATACATACATACATATATATATGTACACATATGCACATACATAAGTTCGCATACACTTGAATAAATAAACAAGGGGAAAGACAATTAAAAATAAAGTAAAAATAAATAAATATAACAAAGCAAAAAGGTACTCAGATAATTGAGTTACACAGATATGTTGGTAGCTTCTACGCCTTCTGCAAAACTGATAAATGGGATAGAATTTTCTGATGGAACCCCTAATGGTATATCTAATTTTTTCTAGATGAATATGGTGCATAACCTCTCTGATCCACTGTCCATATGTGAAAAAGAGAGCATCCTTCCATTTAACCCTTTCATGCATGAATTACGAGAACCTTAATCAAGATGTTTTTCCCCAAGTGATTTTTGTTCCTCTTTGGGCATGAAAAACAAAAAAAAAAAACAATGAGGTTTAATTTTTTTATGAACCTATTTTTCATGGAGTTACAAAAATGTTCACTCAGCTGGACACCATGCGTTTAATTTTAGAAGCAAAGAAACATGTATTTACAGATATATTATGTGAAAACTATGAAATAAAAACATGTTTAATGCAGCTAATCGGATGTTTTCTCACATTTTATCATACTGTAATACTAGTTATTACTCATTTCATGGAGATAATATGAAAAAAAAAAAAAATTGGTTAAAAAAAGCAAAAAAAAAAAAAAATCCTGTTAATTACAGTCTTATAACAATTAGCTTTTTTTTTTTTTTTGTTATGTTTTGTTTTTACACTCAAACATGTTACTGCAGATTAGGTTTATCTAGAACAGCAAAGTTCCAATAATGGTATGAAATGCAGCGTATAGGATGATGCATAAGTGTCCATTGTATATGGAACTAAAACCACAAAATCCATGAATATACAAGAGAACACCTTTGAACAGCTGTCCACTGTAGTGACCACTGTGCATGAAAGGGTTAAATAAAAACATTTCTAACATATCTAACTCAGAATACAATTTATTTTTATGGATAATTGTATTCCTAAAGGCTCTCCTGTTCAGTAATGTGATCATTAATATGTGACCAGTAATTGAATATTTACTGGTAGATTAATCCCTTCTTCAGAAACCGGAGACAGAACAGAAGAGTCTAGACAGGGTTATATTTTGTCTTTGTCAGAGTTTTTTTTTGTGAAAGTTTGTGAAACAGATGTTTTTTTTTTTCAAGAGATCAAACGGAAACTTTCCTAAATGAGATACTGAGCTGCAAACAAATATGCGAAGTAAACATCGAGCCTTTTTAGTAAATTTATCCTGTTAAACTTTGTGTTGAATTGTACAGCATCACATTGGTATTTGCTTTATATGTATCTTTAATGTATCATAATGCTTTGACGTACATACAGCATCAGTCTCACTGTTGGGGATGAAGCACCCTCTCACATCCCTTCTTCCTGGTTTTTGTGCAGAGCCTGGTAACCTTACTCCGGTGAGGGACAGCCCGGCCATCCCACGCCTGCGATCAGTCAACTCCTACACCAACATCCGAACTGCTACAACCGCCCGCAACCTGAACAAGAGTCTGCAGAACCTCAACCTTAATGAAGAAGGTAGGACGAGAGAGAGAGAGAGAAAACAAATTTGATTTTAAACACTGTCATCCTCATCCACATGTCAGCCCCTTAACTACTGACCACACTGTGACAGTTTGAGTTTGATGCTTTAAATTAATTAATTTATATTATTTTATTATATTGATTTTTAGGGGTGCCAGCCAGGTCTCTCTCCTGACATTTTAGATGTTACGTCAGTCGTTTAATTTCAGTCAGTTATTTAGTTTTTGTCTGTTATCACTCAGACACCACAAAGGATGTGAGTTTTAATTAAACCCACACCCCACACATTAAATGACAAAGAAACGAAAGCACACCTTTAAACCATTTAAAATTCAAAATCATGTATTAAACAATGATTATATAGAAAAAAAACACAAATCCAAGCCCACAGTTGCCCCCCCCCAAAGCCCAAACTCAACAAAATCCACCAACCAAGCAAAAATTCCACAGTTCATTTAAACAAAAAATTCCATTCCGGGTTTTCAGTTTTTCCAAAAGAGAAAAAAAAAAAAAATTCAGTCCATTTCAGTTCATTTCAGTTTGTTAGTAAAAAAGAACAAGAGCACAGTTCCATTCAAGGTTAAAAAAAAAAAAAAACAAGAGAGCAAAAAAAAAAATTCAAGTACTCACACCGCTCCAATGTCTGGTCACAGTCAGTCAAGTCTGTCATTTAGTCCAGTCCAGTCAGTCGTAATCCGGTCCGGGGTTTGCTGCTGGATTGCTGGTAAGTGAGGGATACTGTCTTTGCTGCAGTGGGTTGGAGGTGACAAGCCAAAAGGTGAACGGATGAAGATGAATGGTGTTGGTAAGAGGTATGACTGATTCAGCGGACGTTGTGACGGTTAACTACCGTACTGTTATCTTAGTCTATGAGCTGTAGCGCCGACGCTTCCGCCTATGTGCCGACTTGTCCACGAACGCACCGCCGAATGCGGATATGGGGGGGTGTTTAAAAACTGCTGCCAACTCCGGGCGAGTCAGGTGATGACACCGTGGCGACAATTTCCGGGGTGGATCCAGAAACGAACAGGCATGTTATGGGGGGGTGTGTGTGTGGTGCAACTTCCATGTTGTCTCAGCATGACCTCTCCCCAAACACCAGACAGACTGGAATCCAGTTTTCATTGTTCACTAACTTAAAGAACACATAGCAACTAATAGAAATAAACCTTCAATGTCAGCTTTGATTTCAATATATTTACAAAAAGAGGTTTAAAATCCACTGGTAAAGATGGATGAGAGACGTACATTAATGTAGATGAAGGACTGAATGACCACAAGAAAAGAAGATCAAGTTAGCTCAATAAAAGAAGGGAATTTAAACGGACAGCAGCAGCTCACTTCATTGAGTTCCTCCTTTCTACATCAGCTGTGGATTGTAAATGTATCATCCTCAGGCTTTTTTTTTTTCAATTTGCCATTATTGCTGTTGCTGAGACTGAACCTCTGAGCACTAATAAAAACCATAATGAAAGAGCAGGGACGTCTAGGCCACATTTTGTTTGGACTGAGCTGGTATTTATTCCATCATGTTTTACATGGACCCAGAACATGCTCATTGTTCTTATTCATGATGAACCAGTAACCGCTGACCATTGGATTTGTCTGAATTATTGGTGTAAATATGTTTTGGATAAATGGCAAAGCACAGAGCATGTATTAGAGCTGCTGCCTTTCCATTTGTTTATCTGTCACAGGTACCTAAGGCGTATCTATAGACCTCTTGTGTTGCGCATAAATTAGCCTTTATGTTTGCTTATGATACTTGACTCTGAGTAGTCAGTGACGATGCTCTGCAGCTCATTATTTCAGTGTAGCAGACAACTGCCATTGGCACAACTCTGATCAACACAAAAAAAAAAGTATAATCCATAAAATAATTTTTGAAATCATTAATCAGTCACTAAATGATTTGTTAATCACTCAGTGATTTAGTAGCTTCAGTACCTTTGCAGTCAGTGGGATAGTATATAGCAACGAAAGGCCGAAACAGCTTTTATCCAGAGGCTGTTAGAATAATGAACTCTAGCTTAACTTGTGCCCAAAATGCACTTTAAATTGGCCCTTTACTGCTGTGCACTTTAGAAACAAAACTTTTTAGTTATTTATAGATAATTGTTTTTTTTTTTTGGGGGGGGGTATTGGTATTGCTCTTTTATATCAGTATTTTATTATTTTATCAGTAATTTATACTATTTACAGAATGCTGCTGACAGTCGAGGACCTGAGTACAATGCTTCGTTTCTGTGTATTTTTTATATGCTGAAATGACAAAAAATAAACTTGAATCTGAACGTAATAAACACAGATGAGTGACCAGTGACATGCTGTCATCATGAAAAGGAAAAAAACAAGTAGTGATAAAATAAAATAAATGGTGATATTTGTCTGCACATCTGTGCTATGAATTTATTTTCCACGTGATTCCAATAACTTAGATTATTTTTCAATTCAAAATTCCCAATTCAATTCCTGCATTTCCCTTTCAAATACAGAGAGGAGACGCTCAGTGTGGCAGCAGCGAGTTGAGCCTCACCTTGGATCGTGTAATCCTTCACAAACTGTAACTGCACTTAGACTGTGTTTCCATCTCTCTTTATATCACCAATAAAATAGTTTCAAACACTTTGATTATATGCCCTGACTTTCCATAGTCTGGATAATGTATAAAATGTATGCGTGTAACTTGTTCAGTCTAGCAGATCAATCATAAAACCGCATAAAAAAGGCACTCGGTGAGACAGCCAGTACTCCAGCCTCATGGCAGAGGGTGCTTCTGATCCTATGTTTGTAGATCTGACTGAAAGAGTCAGTGCCTCACCAGTCATGAGCCTCACCACACGTCATTGGACCAGACGTGAAGCCCGCTGTACTGTACATTATCTTTCATTTAATCTGTTAAATGTTTAATATTTGATATTTAGGGTCATCTAGTGGGGAACTTTCCCTACAGTGGCTACTAAAACATACAAGTCCCTCATTAGACCCAAGGTATATTTATTACCTCCGCCAGGAGGTATTGTGATCGCTTTGCTTGGTGTGTTTGTTTGTTTGCATGTTTGTTTGTTTGTTAGAAACTTTACGGGAAAACTATTCCAACCATCTTTACCAAATCTTCCCCACAGATAGGCCTAGGCCCTGGGACCAACCCATTAAATTTTGGGCCAAGTCTGAACACTTGTTTGTTTGTTTTTTGTTTTCTTTACATAAGCAGATATTAACTCTGATGGGTTGCACCATAATCCTCAATTATATCTGCTGTTATTACTGTTATTAGGGTGGTGCAGTGGCGTAGTGGTTAGCACTTCCTGATGAAGATCTAGAGTGGGAAACTGCCTCCAATAGCAGGTCACTGCTCCTAATGGGTGCTATTTGCTATTGTAAATTGCTAATGCTAAGTACTGTGGTTATTGGGATTGGTAAAACGCAGAGTCCTAATTTTCCTACAGTGATAATAAAGCAAGTTAACATTTAAAGGTGCGGGAGACTTTCGTGACCAATTTTTCATCAGATCTGTCAAACCTCAGTATCATGAATCTGTTAGTCTGTCTGTGATTACTCACCTGAATCTCTTGCATTACAGTGAACAATTTTGAAGTGCCATCCACCAGAAACAAAAACATTAATTTCCAAACCGAGCCAGGAGGGAACTCAGGCATCTTCGGAATTTTGTTGCGACCTGCATTGTGGGAAGCGAAGGCTCACACAGCCACCTGCAGCAGCAGCTGGAACAGACACGACGTGGAAACGACAGGAGCTCTTGTCCCTCTGTACATATTCCTCCTGCTGTTTCCGCATTTCAGGCGTTTCCGCGTCGTGTTTCATCCATATAATACCATAAGGTTGTGCTGCCGCTGTCAGGTGGCTGCACGAACCTACCTTTGCCAGAATGCACGTCGCGACAAAATTCTGAAGATGCCCGAGTTACCTCCCGGCTCTGTTTGTAAACACGTGGTTTTGTTTCTGGTGGATGGCACTTCCAAACTGTTCACCATAATGCAAAGAGATTCAGGTGAGTAATGACAGAAAGACTAACAGATTCATGATACTGAGGATATGACTGAGGTTGGACAGATCTGATGAAAAATTGGTCACGAAAGTCTCCCTCAGCTTTAACCTTTTAACCTTTACTAAATGAAGAAAAAAAGAAAGTGTCCTTTAGACTAACAAAAAATTATCATCATACATAAATGTAAACATAGTTATGAGTATAATAATACATTTTTGCAATAATATCCCCCAAAGTCTTACACAGTGGACTAGAACTACCCCTGTCCAGTTGCCCTGTAAGTGTAGGTGAGTTGACTCTACAGTTTCTATGGAAAATGAGTGGTAGGAACTGGGCACTGTCCATGGTACTGAACTAGGTACTGTCCATGGTCCTGATCTGTTTTGGCCCGTTGAGGCAGAAAGATTCATCCTCACAGGCCACTCACAGCCCTACGTTATATATTTGTTTTTTTTTTTGTTTTTTTTTGCCTGGGACATTCTGCTGTGTTTTTTAGGTGGGAATTTTAACTGTAAAGAAAATCTGCATCCATTTTGTTTCCATTTAAATGGGTTTTTGTTGTGGCCTAAAAGCTACTTGTCATCCTGAAGTCATGTACTGATGTTATGTCGAAAAGTAGTTGGAGGCTGTTTTAAAGGTCCAATATATCAGATTTAGGAGAATCTACTCCCAGACATATTCACATAACATGTATTAATATGTTGACAGTAATTCTCATTCTGTTTTATAGTAGTTATCCAGTGTTAAGTACCATGTTTGGGTGTAGTGTTTGAGTATAATATTGCCTCAACTAAAAGTCTTGGAATGAACAAAAAGAAAACACTGACTCCTGCAAGGGACAAATGTTTGTTCGTCTTTTGTGGTTATCTTAAGTGAAGATGTGTGGACTTTCTGTCATTAATGCCATGTTTCCACTATGTGGAACTGGCTTGACTCGGCTCGACTCTGCTTGGCTCGACTCCACTCGGGTACCAGGTCCTATTCCTGGAGACCGTTTCCATTACAGGATACTACCGACTTTACAGTACCTGGACGTCATAGTGATGCGGCACGTTGCTTCCGTGTCGTCTGCTCACAGACTTGATGATAAACTCACTCACTGTGTGTTGTCTCATCAACCTCCTCGACAAACCACGGTGTAGTTTTTAGCTTACCGGCCAATAGGCTGTGAGCTATTGTCGTCATGCGGCCTCCAGCAGCAGCGTCTGTCGTCTGTTACAAAAATTCCAATCATCTTCGTCTCCGAAACTACAATTCCAGTTGACTTCAAACTTGGTACACAGCTTCTTTATGATGATGTCAACAAAAGTTTGTGAAATTATTTGGATCCAGCTCTGATTCTGGATTTGGTGCGACTTTGAAAAATTTCCCTATTATAAGAGATAGGAAGTGCCGGTAAGCTACAGGGCCATTGGTCCTATTTTTTGGGTTTGTCATCATGCGAATTAACCTACCGCTATATTTACTGTAAACTTCTGCATCTGTTTTTTTGTAAAACGGCAGGTCACAGAACAGACAACTCTCGGACCAATGAGTGGTCTGCAGTGTTTACACGTCACGTTTTAGTATTTGGTCCCCAGTCTTGGAACCTCGGCAGACATGTTACCAAAAAACTAGTACCGGATACAAGAATCCAGGTCCTTTTTCATAATGGAAACGCAAAAAGGCCGAGTCGAGTCGAGCTGGTACCACATAGTGGAAACGCGGCATAAATATGATACACTGAACCAATGATTTCAATGTTAATTTGTACACAAGTGTAATAAGACCAAAAAATATTGCATCCATGAACTGAATATTAAGCAAAAGAAAAGCCATCTTGCCATCCAAACATCTACTGTCCACAATGCTTCAGAGCTATCTCCTGCTTTCTCTGAGTTCTTACCCCTTAGTTCGTGTTACTGTGTTTTATTTCACAGCTAAGGTTAACAGCCTCCTACCTCTCTAACTGAGTAACGCAGAAGTCCTGAGTGGAGCTAAATCACTGGCACTTGGTGAAGTGCGTAACCTGCTGCTGACACCATTGCTATTTCACATTCACTGTGCTTTTTCCAATACGCAGCAGTGTTTATCATCAATGAGCACCGAGCACAGCATATTTCCATTCCCCCTCCAATCTCCATTTGCACATTTCAGCCTGCAAGTCAGTTTCCAAGATTCATTGCGTTTGAGTTTATATGAATCAGAGTAACGCACAATGATGAGGGGGAACTACAATACGAGATGACTCGGCCTGGCAGCTGAAACAAAACGTTATGTGCAAGGTCCTGCGTATCTGCTAGCTTACCGATTTTACACCTCACGGCTTAGTGGGTGTTGATTTAGGCATTTGCGTTGTGTTTGTCTTTTTATAACATTATAAAGATATAACCTTTATTATTTATATGGCACTTTTACAGCAGCGTAAGTGCTTTCTAAACAAAATAAAAGCCTCTTCTTCATCCTGTTGAATACATATTACATTTATAACACTCGTGATTTTCGGGCTGATTGGATCTGGAGGCAGCTCTCACTGTGTGCTTTCCTTCATCTAGGTGGACCGGCAGCCTTCTCTCCGGGAAACCTGAGCACCAGCAGTAGCGCCAGCAGCACCTTGGGGAGCCCCGACAACGACGAGTACATCCTGTCCTTTGAGACCATCGACAAAATGAGACGAGTGTCCTCCTATTCTTCCCTCAACTCCCTCATAGGTAACAGCTTGTCAGTAGAACTGCATTCCTACCAGGCCTGTCTGCACGATTAGGTATCACAGTCAGACACAAACACTCATACTTGTCCATTTAGCTTGTTTTTTCCGCTGACTCTTTGCAGAATTCTACTGTAGCTGTAATGAATGGAAGTGCCCAGAGTGAAAAGAAAAGCTGTGTTTCTATTGAACTATCAAGCAAATCTGAAAATTGGAACTATCACAAAAAAGACAAAGCTTGTGAAAGTAGATTTCATTATTACTTGGAGTAATAATAATAATAGTAATAATAGAATAATTTTTGATTTTCAGCACTACCTATGACCCATATACCTGTTGTTACTACCAGCTATGTATGACACTCCCAGATCCTCTAGACATGACAATTTGAGACATGTTGTCTAGAATACACTGAGAATGTGAGTTAAATGTTCTCTGCGACAGACCTTATTCAGAAAATAATGTTTCCATCTCCTGTTAAATACATTAACTCTTTCTTGGAAAAAGGCATAAACAACCTCAAGTGAGTGCAAAACCTTATTTTGTCCATGTTACAACATTCAGCATTTCATCAGCCTTTTGTAAAATAATCCTTCCATGGAAACACAGCTGTCGTCATGTAGAGACATGGCTGAGCCTAACAGTCATCACCCTGTATTGGCCTTTGAGAGCCTAATGGTTGCATTATGAGGAGTATAATGTAGCTGTCCAGCTTGTAAATTTAGAATTTCGTTCAGTCACACAATCAGCAGGCAGCTACCTGTGTAGAAATGTCAACACACTACCTGTGAACACAACAGGGCAACATTGTGTACAATCTGGCAGCTAAAGGAACCTGATATTTCCCTTAACCTCCTCAGACCCAGCTATGGGTTTTCTGTCCACATTTGTGGACAAGAGTTTCACAACTTTATACTAAATAAAAAGAAAAGAAAACTGTCCACCACAAAGGACATTCCATAAAAATATTAAAAACTGCATCTGAAAAAACTGTTGCATCATGATGTTTCCAATATAGGCGCTGATTTAATAAAAAAAAACAAAAAAAAGCTTGTACTTTGCTGACATTTCCTGGGTCTGAGGAGGTTAAGACTTACTAGGAACAAAATAGAGTTTGCATCAATAGGGAAATGTTTACTGTTGTGTTTTTTGGTCAGTGAATAGTGGGGCAAGGTATGGAATTAATTTTATTCATCAAGCTTTTGTTGTGTAAGAAATGCCTCAATCTGGATTTGTTCTGTGTTTAAAAAACTGAAAATGCAATATTTTTGCTAGCTAAAAAATTGACACTGACACCTTCAGAAGTATCATATTTATTTATAGCTCTTTGTAGGTGTCAAACTCGTTGTGCATATACTGCACATAGTTTTACCAAAGACTCTAAATGTAGACTGACACTAGAAAAGCACTCGGAGAGCGCAGACCTCTGCTGCCACAGGTCAGCAGCACCCCCCCCATCACCACCAAATTTAATCATTTGTTCCTTGTGCCAGAATCAGCATTTCCTGAAAATTTCATCCAAATCCATCCATAACTTTTTGATTATCTTGCTGACAGACAAACAGACAGACAGACAGACAAACAGACAAACCCACCCCAATGAAAACATAACCTCCGCTGTTTCACTTGGCAGAGGTAAAAATCAGTTATTGTGATTCATCCATAATGCTAAAAGAAAATATTCTAGATTTTTTTTTTGTTGTACCATCCAGCCATACTTTGAAGGAAAATAATAGCTGGTAAAACTGTTTCAAAACTTGTGCCTGGATATTTATGGGTTGTTTGACATTCACCTCCAGACTTTTTGATATATTAATTACCCCACCCCCGAAGGGGAGGCAAGGGGTATTGTTTTTGGCTCAGTTTTTTGTTTGTTTGTTTGTCGACACTCTAGCAGCAAGACTATTGGTTGATACCAAATAGGGTTTATAGATTGACCAGTGACACAGAATAGATCTCATTACATTTTGGGAAAAGTAGGTTAAAGTTCACTTCATTCCCCCCCCCCCCCCCCCACTCACTTATACTTATACTATATATATATATATATATATATATATAGGGAGAGAGAGAGAGAGAGAGAGAGGGAGAGAGAGAGAGAGAGATGTCCATATCAGAGTGACTACATGGTCAGGAGAAATGATACTTCATAGGATTTATTTCTGTCTTAAAATGTTTTATTCCACAAATTTCAAACGAAAAATTCTGGGGGATGGTAATTTTATAATGTTCCAAAGTTACTACAAATGTTCAATGTGTGCTTTGCTCGTGACACAGCACACATCAGGTCGGTAGTGGAGTTCCTGCCACGCTCGCTGCAGTATGTCATGTGTAACATTCTCCAGAGCTTCAGTGAGTTCCTTTACACATGTGGGAAGAGGTGGGATTCACATTGCACATTCACATTTGACTGAGTTTGGGCGTACTTCAATACACAGAACGCCTTTTTTTGTTGCACTAAACAGCATGTCTATTCCTCAAAGCAGAACAATAAATAGGATTACACTTTTTTGAGCAAAAAGAGCAAACAAATTTTAAGCAAATTAGGTGATGAAATGATGACATTTACAGACGATATGTCCACTGTGGTCTTACACATTTGTATCCAACTTACTAACAACTTAAGATGGAACTAACATACAGCTGAAAAAAAGGAAGACTAAAATGTTTAATGTTTGTGTGAAAACTTAAAAGTTTACAGGAGTAAGTGGTCGTTCCAATGTAGAAAAGTGAATATATAGATATTTTCTGCCTTTTTGCCCTCGTCTCTTCTTCTCTTCTTCCATGTTATTTGTGTTGATCCTGGCGTCATGTGCGTCGCAATAAGCGTCCATGTGAAACACGACAGTGGAACCAATGTTTAGTGGCAGCAAAATTAAAGAAACAAAGCTTCGATTCAGAAAAATGTAAATCTATTTTACTTTTTTTTTCATTCTGTTTGATTAATTGATTAATCAATTCAGCTCTACTCCCCAGAGGGCTAGAGAGAAGACTGGGGGAAAGAAATGAACCATGGAATGTGATGTCATCAGAGGGCAGGTCTTAGAGCAGGGCTGTCAAACTCATTTCAGTTCAGGGGCCACATGCAGCCTAATCGGATCTAAAGTGGGCCGGACCAGTAAAATGATATAAATAATAGAATAAGAACTGATAAATAATGTCAACTCCAAAGTTTTCTCTATGTTTTTGAATGAAAAAAGTAAAATTCCATGATAAAAAGGTTTACACCTGCGAACCGTACTTGAACATAACATGAACAAATATGAACAACCTGAAAATTCTTCAGAAAAAAAGTGCAACGTTTACAATATTCCGCCTAAGTTGATCATTTATACATGTGTATCACAAATTAAAAATTTATTAACAGGCAGAATATTGTTAAAATTCCACATACTTCTCTTAAGACATTTCAGATTGTTCATATTTGTTGAGGATATTCATATTTTTTGTAAAAGGATAGTCTGTAAATTTAACTTTTTTTTCTAATTTTACTTTTTTATACTAAACCAAAGAGGAAAATTTGCAGTTTTCATTATTTATACGTTATTATGATAATATTTTACTAGTCTGATCCACTTTAGATTGAACTGACCAAAAATGATTTTAACATCCTTGATTATTAATATCTTCAGTGTAATTTTTGTATTTCACAAATTCATCCTAGGGGCCAGATTGGACCCTTTGATGGGCTGGTTTTGGCCCCTGGGCCGCATGTTTGACACCTGTGCCTTAGAGGGACAGACTGAAGCAGCTCAAATGGGGACAGAGACCGCTGTCCTCAGTTCTAGACTTAAAACAGGTCCCATAAAAGGACAGCAGAACAGAGGGGGCAACAGGACAGAGCAGGTGAGCCACCCGAGGCCCTTAAAGTGCTTTATCTGGATCCACACTGAGCCTCAACCTGTTCACCCCCCCGCCCCCACCCCTACCCCCGTTTTCAGGTGAGTGTCAGGCAACAGCACACGTCCTGACAGTCAGTTTATGTGTGAGCAGGACATCCATTAAAGCACTTTCATCCCCATGAGGACAGAGCATGTGAAACAGGAGTCTGTCTGTTTTTTTTTCTTTGTTTGTTTCTTTCCCCCCCTTTTTCTCTCCCAGTTGCCCTGTCACATTCCAGTACATGCTGTTTGCAGGACACTGTATAAAATGAGTTCATTCATTCATCTTCTGAACCCGCTTTATCCTCACTAGGGTCGCGGGGGGGGGGGGGGGTGCTGGAGTCTATCCCAGCTGTAGAAAATGAATTGAAATAGAAAATCGAATGGAAAAGTAAATTGAACTCTGGAGAACAGTGAATTTGACTTGGCATGAAAGGAGTTTCGGGTACTATAATGAAATTTCCTTTTCAGCGTGTTTTGTTTGATTTGTTCCTAAATTAATGCCACTTTGAGGTGTACCAGACTGAGTCAAGTTCAGCTCTACTTCATATCGTATTCTCTGAGGAAACAGCAGACTTTCCTCTGCTCTTAACAGTACTTCCACTAGTATTATTTTTAGCGGCATGGGCTGTACCTGTGGATGTAGTACGTACCAATATGTACAAATCATATTTTAACTGAAATAGTTTCTATTTTTAATTTTTTATATATTTTAAAACATGGCTATCGACACCAGTCAAAAATTCTGCATTATTTTGTTGTGTTTTTGATTTGGCTCTGGATTTATAAATGTATATTCTGCATAATTGCATATAAGCATTGTGGTGCAATTTATCATTATTCATTTTAATTACCTCCACCAAGGAGGTTCTGTTTTTGCTGGCATTGGTTTGTTTGTCTGTCTGTCTGTCTGTCTGTCTGTCTGTCTGTCTGTCTGTGTGCAAGATAACTCAAAAAGTTATGGACAGATTTGGATGAAAATTTCAGAAATGTTGATACTGGCACAAGGAACAAATGATTACATTTTGGTGGTGATCGGGGGGGGGGGCACTGATCTACCTTGGCAGAGGTCTGCGCCCTACGAGTGCTTTTCTAGTTACTTATATAAATGTATGCTAATTTCCCAGCAAGAAAAACCCAGAAATTACAGCTACAAACAAACTAAAACCTCTGTAAATCTTGTGGAAAGCAGCTACAGCAAGCTAAAAATTCCATGTTATGAAAACCATCGTAAAACATCACAAATTTATCAGAGGCTTTACAAACAAGCTGAAAAAAAAAACAAATTATAGAGAACCTGAAATGAGTTTCAAAGAAAATGCTAATGTAAAGAGAGAAACTAAACCAAACTAGATCAACACAAACCTAACAGAAAGAAACTACAAGAATGTTTAAAAACTACAAATGTTACAGAAAGCAGATAAAACAAGCTGAAAAATTCCACACATTAATAGGTCTTTAACGGTCCACGAAAATGTCGGTTCAGTATGTTTCGGTTTTCAAAGCCACGGTTTGTTTGTTTGTTTTATTTTTTTTTCGGTTCGGTATGGGAAGAAAGAAAACCCCTCAAAATGTCTTCAATGCATTTGTTATGAATTTTTGAACATTACCCCCCCAATTTTTAGAGATAATGGAATATAGAAAAACAGGAGGAATATAATTCTCCTGCTAGAAATCAAATAGAAAATAAAATAAATGAAATATGACTAAATGTATTTTAAACATTAGTATTGCACTTTTCCCTGAAAGGGAGTTTTGAACAAACAACAAAAATCTAATCCCAGTTCTGTCAGTTCACATTCTGCAGAAAAATAACAAAAAAAAATTCCACATGAAGTGCAACATTAACAAGAGGGCGATTTTTCAAAAACACGGTGGGGGGGTTGTTTTTGTTTTGTTTTGTTTTTTAGGGGAGGGGCAGTTGTATACGTGGGGGTGCGGTCCATAACTGACGCTGGCGTGAAACGAAAGTGAAACTTCTCATACTTTCAGCGTCCAACTCCCAGGTTCTATTCCTCTATTATACAGCGTGTGTGTGTGAGAGAGAGAGAGAGAGAGAGACACACACACACACACACACACACAGACAGACAGACAGGCAGCTAGTGTAAGTGTTTTAGAACTACTGTAGTTCATAGGCGGCAAACAACATCTTATTACCGTCTCTTTCCCTGTTGTTGTCTTTCACCTGAACCTGTAGTGATCCCAAACTGGACTGTACTGATGGTGGAGCGTCTTCAGTCTCTTCCTTCCAGGTTCACATCATATTTGTTTTGTTTTTTAACCTTATATCAGCTGTTATTTCATATTTCGGCACCTTCAATATGTCCGTGTGGAACTTGCGCGGATTTAAAGTTCAGCATCGAACGAAGTCTTTCGTTCCTCTTTCTTTTTCTCATCATACTGTGCCGTTTGGGTACAGCTGTGTACCGAACCGAACAGGTGTGTACCCAAACGGTTCAGTTCGGTATGTGGACCATTACAGGCTTACACATTACATAGTGAGAAGTTACACATAAGCTAAAAGGTTGTACTTTCACAGACAAGATGAATCAGACTTAACTCTTTCGGTGCCAGACAGTTAAGGGGCTAATAAGCCTTGTAAGTGCCACAGAATTTGGCCGTTTTTCAGTATTTCGCGTTGTTTTTATAATATTTGAAGAATCCTGCAGGAAACCGCTCGGTAACATCCGACCGATTGCTGATTAGATTCAAAACGCACCGGACGCAGCCGATTCATTATTGATCGTAATTTGCATGATTTATAATAATAATAATAATAATAATAATAATAATAATAATAATAATAATAATAATAATAATAATCTTTATTTATATAGCACTTTTTATACATTAAAAACTGTAGCACAAAGTGCTTTACATATCAGTTTAAAAATCAGTACCGCCCCCCACCCACACCCACCCACTCACCCGCACACACACACACACACACACCCACCCACCCACTCACCTGCACACACACACACACACACACACACATATACATGCAAACCCACAAGCTCACACATACTTAAGAAGACTGACTGAGCACGGGTAGACCAGAACAAAAATGTACAAGTAAAAGTAAAACATCAGTTTAGGAGGCGCTGTCTCAGGGAGCCATCCGCACCAGGATGCAGCCGCCGACCCCGGCGACCGGGCACCAGCAACACAGCCCCGCATCCCAACTAGTGGGAGAGGGCCAACTGGGACCCCCACCCACCAGAAAGGAGCGGACCCCAGTGAGAGAAGGCGCCACAGCCCCCGGAGTCCACAGCCGCCCCCCGGCATGGAGGGCTCCCTCTGATGAAACACCGGAGAATAAGAAACATTAAAAAGATATAAAAATATTATTCGGTCGCGTGACCTCAAATTCCCGTCTGCTTGGTCTTAAAAGGGGGACACAGAAAGAACGTCATCGAAATGTAAGAAAGAAATGGGGGTGGATGGTTTGTTTGTACACAAATGTGGCGTGTTCTCCAAAGCCGATCTGATCGGCCCGTGGCACTTTACAGGTTGTTTTCGTAAAGCCGATTTAATCGGCCCATGGCATTGAAAGAGTTAAAAAAAAAAAAAATGATACAAGAGAAAAGCTGCAAAAAAGATAAATACTTCACAGTATTTACAGAGACAAGTTAAGAACCAGACACATTTCACACAGAGAAGCTAGAAACTACTCGGTCAGCCCTGCAGATTTTACAGAGAAGCTGAGATTGAGAACAAAGACAGCGGACAACTCCAACGTCAGCGATAGCTCTCATATCATTTTAATCTACTGCACACCCTTTTCCTCTCTTTCCCTTTGGATGTCCTGATATCCTCCTCGTATCCATTGTTTGACTGGGTATGCCCTCAGGAGTGTGGCATAATGCGTCCACATCATACGGCATTTCATCCAACTAAAGCAGCGGCAGCTCCACAACGTACATAAAGGAAACCCTGCTTAGCTTTAACTGTCACACTGTGTCAAATCTGACAAAATGCACATCCAGTTTTAAGTTTCTGAAGCATAACAAATGTTTAATTTGTCTCTATTTCCTTTCATCTGGGATAATCCAGAGTTAGCTAAAATTCAGCTTCGTCAGCCAGTGGTTCTAGGGGGATATTTTCATTTTTAGGGCACAGGTACCCTGGGACAGCAAAGCAACAAAAACAGCCTGCCACAGTGTTTGTTCTCATTATCCTTTTTTTATCTGACAAATTTAACATTCAACGCTTGGTTAAACCTCTTTCAAGCTGCTTGTAGTCCTTAATGCTGGCGAGAAGTCCCTGTGTAAACAGGTTAAAAGACATCTTGGCCCCTTGCCCGCTAAGCTGTGCTCCGGCCTCAGCTGAAAAGAGGAGGAAAAAGCCCTCCCCCGCCTCCCCTTGTGCTTGTTTATAACTCCCACTGTGCACTGTGCTGTATATATAAACAGGCAGGGCACAGCAGATGAATGAGTGCTGGTAGCAGTGTTCAGGCTGATGTAGAAATGTAGATGAGTTGTTATATCCAATGTTTTGGTGGCATTTCCATTTCAATTGTCACTTGATTCATTTCTTCAAGTCAGCTGAGACTACACTTATCATTTTGTTGTTTACTCATTTGCTCCGATCTCTTGTTTGGTTTGAAGTCGTCTTCATAAAACCTCTGGGGTGTCAGTTTCATCTCGTCTGGAGAATGTATCAACTTCTTTCTCTCTGTTATACAAGAGCATGCATTGTCATTGTTCTATCACATTTATGTTTGAGCACTGCTGACAAAAAAACAAAAAAAAAAAATCACGCAGAGATGTAAAGCAGTCTGGGTGTTATAGTGCAGCAGTTAAAGCCCAAATTGAAAATCTAAATGCAGCAGCTACTGGACACAGGCCTGCAGGAGAACAGCAGGAGGACAGAGGAGTGTGGGAGTCGGTGCAAAGTTCCAGCAATGATTTATTGATTTACATATAAACCGCTGTGTGTCTTCGCCCTCTTACTACAATTTGTACAAATCTACTACGCTGTAACAAGAGTAAGTCACTGGAGCATTTCTGCACTGCTCACTGTGAACAAAAGTAGCTCGTACATTGTACACAAGGCCACACACACTTCAGCTTACCCGCATTGTTCCCTCTCATTGCACACTGACCCTCATCCTGAATGAAATGAGTACTGTATAGATTTCTTTGAGATGTTTTTCTTGAACAGAAAATGCTCCCCATGTATCCTGAGGTTCATCATGTTGATTCATTTTCTTCCTCCTAAAACCAACATGATCATGTTTTGAAAGGGCCATATGTGAATTATTTTTAGCTCACCGGCCATGAGCTATTGTGAAGGCACTGTGTCCTTCATTATTACCTCCGCCAGGATGTATTATGATCACTTTGCTTTGTGTGTTTGTTTGTTTGTGTGTGTTTGTTTGTTTGTTTGTTTGTTTGTTTGTTTGTTTGTTTGTTTGTTTGTTAGCAACTTTACAGGAAAACTATTCCAACCATCTTTACCCAAGTGTCCCCACAGATAGGCCTAGGCCCTGGGATGAAACCATGACATTTTGGTCCCAGTAGGCCAAAGTTCAAGGTCACAGCAAGGTCACAAAATCTGTCATCAGTGAGCAATTTTCGAAAATTCATCAAAAATTCAAAACAACTCCGGTTAGCCTCCAATTGGATCCACCCATAGTTTAGAACAATATCTTGTATTTGGCACAAAATTGTCCACATCCACTGTGGAATGTGGACTCTGTGGACATTTACATTTAACATTGAAAATCCCATTTACCACACATTTAAAATTAGAACTCAACTAATATTGATGTGAATTTAATCTAATTGGACATACACATGACTGGTACCAAGATTCAACTTTTTCTGCTGTATGGAACAACCTGGAAAAAAGAAATAGTCAAACCACACATGCACACCGTTCAGGGGGCTTGGCGGAGGTTTGCGTTCTCCGAACACTTGTCTTCATTAGCTATTTCTTTAAACAGACTGTTCTTTAAACAGTAGGTCATTCAGGCATCTTCGGAATTCTGTCGCGACGTGCATTGTGGGAAAGGGAGGTTCGCGCAGCCGCCTGGCAGTGGCAGCGCAACCATATAATATTATATGGATGAAACAAACACGACACGGAAACAGCTGAAACGTGGAAACAGCAGGAGGAATATGCATAGAGGGAAGGGAGCTCCTGCCTTTTCCGCGTCATGTCTGTTCCAGCTGCTGCTGTCAGACGGCTGCACGAACCTCCATTTCCCACAATGCACATCATGACAAAATTTCGAAGATGCCCGAGTTCCCTCCCGGCTCTGTTTGTAAACACGTAGTTTGTTTCTGGTGGATGGCACTAACTGTTCACCATAATGCAAGAGATTCAGGTGAGTAATGACAGACGAACAGATTCATGATACTGAGGATATGACTGAGGTTTGACAGATCTGATGAAAAATTGGTCACAAAAGTCTCCCGCAGCTTTAACCCTTTCATGCACAGTGGTCACTCCAGTGGACAGTTCTTCTCCAGCTGTTCTCTTGTATATTCATGGGTTTTGTTGTTTTAGTTCCATATCAGCCAACACAGTGGACACTTATGCACCATCCAAAACACTGCAATTCATACCACTACTGTAACGTTGCTGCTCATGATAAACCTGATCTGCAGTAACATATTTGAGTGTAAATCAGTTGCTAATTGTTATTAGACTATAATTAACAGCTTTCTGGAACAAAAAGTTTTTTTTTTGTTTTTTTTTTCATATCCTCCTCAGACCCAGTAATGTATTTTGTCCTCAATAGGAGATAAAAGTTTGACACTTTTACTTAAAAAATGCTGTGCATTACAAAGGACATTCCATTAAAAAAATCAATCAAATAAAAATTATTTTAAAAATGTATTTGAAAAAACTATTGCATTTTGCAATTTCCAATCAAGACAATTTTTTAATGTAAAAAAGCTAAAACTGTCCATTTCCTGGGTCTCAGGAGGATTTTATCTCCATGAAATGAGTAATAACTAATATTAGAGTGAGATCAAATGTGAGAAAACAGTAGCGATTTAGCAATTAGTGGCATTAAAAATGTTTTTATTTCATAGTTTTCACACAGTATATCACTTTCTGATGATGAGTTTTAAATACATGTTTCTTTGCTTCAAAAATTAAATGCATGGTGTCCAGCTGAGTGGACATTTTTGTGACTCCACGAAAAATAGGTTCATAAAAAAAATTCATTTGCATTGTTTTTTTCATGCCTAAAGAGGAATAAAAACACTCAAGAAAAAAATATTGACTAAGGTTCTCATAATTCATGCATGAAAGGGTTAACGTAGATGTTCAGTTAAACTGTTATTATTACAGTACGTCAGCTTTTAAAAGTCCACTATTGGTCAAGCTCTGTCGATATGTTAGTTCACATTTGTTGACCCCCACTTGTCCGTGTGTCTTTTACAGATCGCATGATACAGATTTGTAAGCATGCCGAGACTAATTTCCCTCCAAACTTACTGTGCTTGCATCTCCTTGTGTAATTCATTCCAAATATGCCCCTAGGAGGAACTTCTCTGCTTTCCAACTTTCTTATGCATTTTTTATGCCTCAGTCATTTGAGGCTCCAAAAATCGCTATGCTGTGTTTAAAGTATTTTATGTCATCTGCCAGAATAGAGGAGGCCATAAAACAGTGACGCAGTGGATCATTTAGCCAATAGTTAACATCTTTACTACTCCACATTCATTCCGCTCTGCACAAGTATTCAAATGACACAAGTGTCAAGTCAGGACAAGGCACTGGTGCAACACTCAGCTGGTGAATAATATCCGCCGCTGCACTCCTTCATGTGGACAGTGTACTGTAGAGGCGGTGCAGTGGTAATTTGTGTGCACCCGTAATGTAGTGTGGCGGTTAAATGGGAGAGGAACCATATTTCACATTTATCAACTGGCTGTTTACTGCAGCAGCTTGCATGCCGGCTAGCCGTCGCTAATCATATCCTGCCCCTCCGGCTACAGCGTAATCACCTCTTCTACTCGTTCACTCACATTCTCTCCAGCCACACTTCATCCCTCTTATCCTTGCATCTTTTCCCCCTTTTTCCTTCTTTCCCATTTTTTTCTTTCTTTTTTTTTTTTAAGTCATTTTCATCTTGTTGCGTCATTGTTTTATGGTTTCTCTTATTCCTCCTTGTCCTTTTGTGGATCTCTCCTTTTAGATCAGGGTTCTTAAACTCATTTTCTTTCAGGGGCCACATTCAGCCCGATTTGATCTCCAGTGGGCCGGACCAGTAAAATAATAACAGAAAAACCTATAAATAATGACAACTCCAAATTTTTGTCTTTGTTTTAGTGCAAAAAAACCCCAATTAAATTATGAAAATACTTACTTATATAAACTATCCCAGGGGTGTCAAACATGCGGCCCGGGGGCCAAAGGGTCCAGTTCGGCCCCTGGGATGTCTTGAATTGAATTAAGAAAAAAAAAAAAATTAACTTGAATTAATGAAAAATTCTTGAATTAAGCCAAAAAAAAAATCTTCAATTAAGTAAAAAAACAAACAAACCTTGAATTAAGCCAAAAAAAATCTTCAGTTAAGTAAAAACATCTTCAATTAAGCCAAAAAAATATATATCAAATTTAGCAAAAAATCTTGAATTAAGCCAAAAAAAAAAATCTTCAATTAAGTAAAAAAAAGTATTGAATCAAGCCAAAAAAAAAATCTTCTCTTAGGAAAAAAAATCTTGAATTAAGCCAAAAAAAAAAATAAAAAATTTTCAATTAAGTAAAAAAATCTAGAATGAACAACTTATTTTTTTTTTTCTTTGATTTGGTGCAAAAAATAACATTAAATTATGAAAATATTTACATTTACAAACTATCCTGTAACACTAAAATGTGAATAACCTGAACAAATAAGAACAACCTGAAATGTCTAAAGAAAATTAAGCACAATTATAACAGTTTTCTTCCTGTTCCTCAGTGTTTAGTGTCTTTTTAGATCTGATCCATAATGCACATGTAGAAATGATAAGGTGAGGAATAATATCATTAAAATTGAACTAAATTTTCTTATGTTTTTTAATTTAAATTTCAGTTTTTTCAGAGTTTTTTTTTTTTTTTTGGATAGTTTAATAAAAGTAAGTATTTTGATAATTTAATGTTTGTTTGTTTTTTACACTAAAACAAAGACAAAAATTTGAGGTTGTCATTATTTATAGGTTATTAGGCTATTATTTTTCTGGTCCGGCCCACTTCAGATCAAATTTAGCTGAATATGGCCCCTGAGCTAAGATGAGTGTGACACCACTGAACTATCCAAACAAAAAAGATGTGATTAACCTGAAAAAACTGAAATTTCTCAAGAATAATAATAGAATATTAAAAATATTTTGCCTCAACTTATCATTTCTACATGTACATTATGGATCAGATCTACAAAGACACTAAACACTGAGGAACAGGAAGAAAATTGTTAAAATTGTGCTTAATTTTCTTAAAACATTTCAGGTCATTCACATTTTATTGTTACAGGATAGTTTGTATGTGTTAATATTTTCATAATTTAATGTTATTTTTTGTACTAGAACAAAGACAAAAATTTGAAGTTGTCATTATTTATAGGCATAGTGTAATATTATTTTCACATCAAAACCAGAAGAAAATATGCAGTCATTATTTTTTGTAGGATATTTTACTGTAGATCATATTGGTCTGTATGTGGAACCTGAACTAAAATGAATCTGTGGAATTTTTGCACTTTGCAAATTCATCCCACAGGCCGGATTGGAACCTTTGGCGGGCCGCATTTGGCCCCCGGGCCGCATGTTTGAGACCCCTGGTTTAGACTACTGTCATCTCATTGAATTCCCCACCCCCCATTTAGAGTGTCCAGACTGCAGTGATTTCTAATGACTTACGGTAGGGAACCAAAATGTTGTTTTCACTCAGTCTCCACCTGAGCAAAATATATTATAAAATAAAAAGTGTGAATTGATTTTCCCAGTTTTTTCAGTGTGGAGTACTCGGTAGTGTTCTCTGAAAGGGTTTATAAATGTTGACCTCATCAAGGCCAGGTGAAATATGGAGGAGAAGCAAAGAGACAAAACAGACAAAAACAATGTTAGAAACACGAGATGAAAAGAAAGTTACAAGATGAAAATGATGTAAAAGAAAATGAGGAAAAATAGGGAAAAAAACACAAAAGGTGAAAAGGATAAAAGTACTTTACTTTTGTAACAAGACATAAACAACCAGACCAAAATGTTGGAAAAGGCACCAAAAACTAAAATTACAAAAGAGACAGAAACAGTGGAAGAGATGGAACAAGACAAATGTGACATAAAAGATTAAAAAAGATGGAAACGATGAAGACAGTGTAAAAGATGAATGCAGCAAAACAAGAAACAAAAATTTAAACATAGACTACGTAAAAGTTGCAACAAGACAAAAACGACGCCAAAGATGAAACCAAATTAAAATGATGTAAAAGATTCATCAAGACAAAGAAACGACGTGGAAGATTCGACAAGATGAAAATGACTTAAAAGATGTAAATGTCATGAAAAAGAAAATAGTGTAGAAAAGCTAAAACAATGAAATTAACATAAAGAACAGACTTTCAGATGATGATGTGACAAAAAAAAGTCAATTATGTGTTTGTCTGCATTAGTGTCGGGGATTGTTGACATGATGATGACTGACACTGAGAATCCAGAAAAGTGTATTTAATCAGACATTGTCTCCCTGTTTGTGTCAGTAAAAATATAGACATTATGGCAGCTCATGATTAATTATGATTTTGTTCTGAAAAGATGTTTTTGGGAACGATGATACTAAGAGTTTGAAGCCTGAATGCACAGCTTTGGCAGATCCAGGGATGCAGGGAAGTGAAAAAAGAGCAGTTACTTTCACAGGTCAAGATCTGGGAGGAAAAAGAAAGGTGGAAACTCCTACAACGGATAGAATCTGACAAAAGAAACACAGGGACGTTAAGAGATTTTGAAGAAGAAAAGACACAGGAACAGGAAAGGAGGCCTGACACAGTGCAGAGGAAACCCGCTAAAGCTGGTAAAAGCTCACAAATAAGGAGGAGGAGAGGAAGAAGAAAAGGAGGTTGTTTCTTCTATAGAGAGATGCACATCAGGCAGTTTGAGGCCCGGAACAAACTGATGTTAGAAGGAAGGTTCTAATAGTTTTGGATTTTTCATTCTAGTTTAGTTTTATTTAGGTTTGACTTTTTTTTCTCCAATTTCAGTTTGTTTTAATTAGTTTTTAGAGCAGGTTTGGTAGTTTTTATTAGCTTAAATTTTTTTTTAGTATTAATTAGTGCTGAGCAGCGATTAAAATTTTTAATCGCAATTAATCGTATGGATTTATGCGATTAATCACAATTAATCGCATAGATATTTGGGGGTGGTGGTGCTGGCATCAACAGCGTGTATTGCCTTTCAGTGATATTTCAGACTGAAGTACTCCAGTGATAAAAATAATCCCACGTCAGTGCTTCCAAACAGCTGTGTCCCCCCCCCCCCCCACACACACCATCTGAAGACATTTAAAATGAAAATGTCCATGGAACAGACCGCTACTGTTACACATGTTTATGTCCACACCAGTTTATTTCCAGTTGTGAGTGATTGACAGGAGTCTTAAGCCCACCCCAAATGCTGTCATTGGTTGAAACACATGTTGACGCCGATTGTCAAACCGACCCTGATCCACATCCTCCTGTTCCTGTGACCCATGGTTTACCTACGAGTGTTCACAGAGCGAGAACAACGGACTGAAAAAGAATATGTGATGTTCAGTTGTTCAAAGTAAACAAAGGGGGCCCTCTAGTGGTGGGAATAAGTTGCACTAACGTATGTTTTGTCCTTGCGGTGTTCCCGTAGTCAGTTCAGACATAAGAAGGAACTAACAGACACGTTTCTTTCACTCTGTTTGTATGGCCCCAAAAACGTTTGCCTGTGAGTATTTTCTGTTCAGTTGTTGTCAGAATGAATAGTATCAAATATCTCTGATGTGAACCTTTGTTGCTGGATAAAAAGACGTTGTAAATCTTACATTAATCTGTAAATGCTAATCGTTAGCGTGATTATGGATTTTCCCATTCAAGTAGCATCGAGCTAGTGATCTTTTTCCCATTTATTTAAATGTATAATGCCATGTAAATGTACTAAGGCAGTGAACAGAACTCAGGCATATTTTGTTTGTATGTTGCAGTTTTACAGTCAGTCTACAGGAACAGATTTGCACAGAAGTTTTGGGCTTTTCTTGTTAAACCTGTTGTCTATCTGCCGAGCTAATCGCTACACGCACACAAGCAGAAGAACAGGAGTTAGTTAATGAATGCGTTAACGCGGTAAAAACGCGTTAACATGACCAGCCCTAGTATTAATTTGAGTTTTGTTGTATCTTTTCTCTTCTTCTCTGTCGTCGTATTCAAATAAATCCCAGACAGGACTCTGCTGCTTTCTCCCAACTTTAGTCTGCATGTTTCTGTTTTTTTTTTTTTTTTTTTTTTTGATATTCTTTATTGAGTTTTACAAGAGAATACAAGCACAGACATACGCCTCTATACTCAACATACACATTTAGCCACCCGTACATACATCCACACACAAAACTGCACATTACCCATGTTCATAAAAAGGAGAAACAAAACATTTGTATATACACTCACACCTAAAAAAATCTAAAATGACATCAACCCATATACAGGGGTTGGACAAAATAATGGAAACACCTTCACCTCAAGATGATAATGCCCCAATCCATACAGCTAGAATTGTTCAAGAATGGCATGAGGAACATTCTAATGAAGTTGAGCATCTCGTATGGCCGGCACAGTCCCCAGACCTCAACATTATTGAGCATTTATGGTCAGTTTTAGAGATTCAAGTAAGATGTCGATTTCCACCGCCATCGTCTCTAAAAGAGTTGGAGGGTATTCTAACTGAAGAATGGCTTAAAACTCCTTTGGAAACAATTCACAAGTTGTATGAATCAATACCTCGGAGAATTGAGGCTGTAATTACTGCAAAAGGCGGACCTACACCATATTAAATTATATTTTGTTGATGTTTTAAGGTGTTTCCGTTATTTTGTCCAACCCCTGTATATACAATAACAAGGCACACATTCTTGAAATATGCATACATGTTGTTTTTTTTTGGTTTTTTGGGGGGTTTTTTATGTGAAGAGAGACTCAGAAATCTATGGTGTTCCATGGTAGTGTGTGCTGTTTGTCCAAAGTTCTTCTTCTACGTAATTCAGTCAGTATCTGTTCGATCACTGTATTGCTATCTATGAAGTTCTGGTTATTTAATTCCGACTTTTTTTCTCTAATTCAGTTCGTTTTAATTTGTTTTTAGAGCAGGTTTGCTAGTTTTTATTAGTTTTCGTTTTTTTCTAAATGCTTAGTTTTAGTATTAATTTTAGTTTAGTCGTATTTTTTCTCTTCTTCTCTGTTGTCGTATTCAAATAAATCCCAGACAGGACTCTGCTGCTTTCTCCCAGCTTTAGTCTCCATGTTTCCAGGTAGAGTGGGGACCAGACGACGACTGGAAAATGTAAGTAATGGACCGTGAAGTGTCGTATGGTGCTACTGGCTAAAATTGCTCGAGCGAAATAAATCACTTTCGTATCAATCCGACATTGACAGAGACGAAAACAAAGGGAATTTTATCCATAATTTTTATCCGTTTTAGTTAGTTTTGTAAACACACAATACAGTTTCAGTTAGTTGTTTTTTTGTTTGTTTTTTTTTAATTATACTTTTTATTTATTTCAGTTAACGAAAATGTTTTTACAATTCTAGTTTTCGTCATTTCGTTAGTTTTCGTTAACGATCATAGCCTTGGTTAGAAGCTCATCAGATGGCAGCTCTGGAGGAAGTGACAGAAGACATACAGGCATTTGTAAATGAGAAAACAAAGAAATCCTGAGAGATAAAATCATCTTTGTAGTGTCACCTCCAACTGAAAGACAACGACAGCGATCAAAGGAAAATAAGTGACAGATGAGAAAAATAACGTGCTGCGCTCTAATACCCCTCTGCTAGAATTGACGGATGGACGACAAAACGATTACAAAACCACTTGACAATGAGAGAGATTTTGAATCCATGATAAAGGCAAGGCAGGTTTATTTGTATAGCACATTTCATGTACAAGACAATGCAAAGGGCTTTACATAAAACATTAAAAGCATTACAGCAGAAGCAATAAAAAGTATAGGCATGAGAAAAACAAACAAAACAAAAAAAAAAAGGTGACAGTTGACAGCACTGAAGCTCCAGTGATGAGGAAAGACCTTCAGTTTCAATGTGTGTTAGAGTGATTAATGTGCGTTCCATGTCACTGCAGCTCATTTTTCCACCACCACCTGAACACATCCACTACACCAGAGGAAAGTGACCTGTGTGTGTATCATGACGTTAATGAGACGATTGTGCATCACCGATTAGCCCTGATGTGTTAATGAAGTTTGATGGGATGAGATATGTGTCCCAATCAAGGTTATTATCATTAACGAAATGACGAAAACTAGAATTGTAAAAATGTTTTCGTTAACTGAAATAAATAAAAACTAGAATTAAAAGAAAAAACAAAAAAACATAACTGAAATTGTATTTTGTGCTTACAAAACTAACTAAAACGAATAAAAATTATGGATAAAATTCCCTTTGTTTTCGTCTTTGTCAGTGTCAGATTGATGTAAAATCAGTTTATTTCGCTCTAGCAATTTTCTCTGCTGGCACCATATGACATTTAAGGGTCCGTCACTTGTGGTTTCCAGTCGTCTTCTGGTCCCCACTCTACCTGGAAACATGGAGACTAAAGTTGGGAGAAAGCAGCAGAGTCCTGTCTGGGATTTATTTGAATACGACCACAGAGAAGAAGAGAAAAGAGACGACAAAACTAAAACTAAGCATTTAGAAAATAATGAAAACTAATAAAAACTAGCAAACCTGTTGTAAAAACTAATTAAAATGAACTGAATTAGAGCAAATAAAGTCAAAACTAAATAAAACTAAAGTATAATGAAAAATCCAAAACTATTAGAACCTTGGCGCCTACGTGGATTTAGTCTTTGTTCCCACCCTGGGAGCAAGGTTATTATCGTTAAAGGAAACTAATGGAATGACGAAAACTAGAATTGAAAAAACATTTTCATTAACTGAAATAAATAAAAACTCTAATTAAAACAAAAAAAACAATAACTAACTGAAACTCTATTGTGTGTTTACAAAACCAACTAAAACGGATAAAAAATTATGGATAAAATTCCCTTCATTTTCGTCTTTGTCAGCATTGGATTGATATATATCGATTTATTTCCCTCGAGCAATTTTAGCTGCTGGCACCATATGATATTTAAGGGTCCGTCACTTGTGTTCACTTGTGGTTTCCAGTCGTCTTCTGGTCCCCACTCTACCTGGAAACATGGAGACTAAAGCAGCAGAGTCCTGTCTGGGATTTATGAGAATACGACGACAGAGAAGAAGAGAAAAGATATTAAAAAAACTAAAACTAAACTAAAACTAAGCATTTAGAAAATAACGAAAACTAATAAAAAGTAGCAAACCTGCTCTAAAAACTAATTAAAATGAACTGAATTAGAGAAAAAAAAGTCAAAACTAAATAGAACTAAACTATAATGAAAAATCTAAAACTATTAGAACCTTGGTCCCAATGGATTGTCTTGTGTGTGTGTGTGTGTGTGTGTGTGTGTTTTCTTCCATGTAAGTGTGTCCTAATGTAGGGATGTAACAATATGAAAATTTCATATCACGGTTATTGTGACCAAAATTATCACGGTTATCATTATTATTGCAGAATTGTTGAAATTGTGCTCAAAATGTTCAAAAAGTACTAATACACACACTGAAATAATTTAACTAAGTTCAATTAAAAAAAAAAAAAACAACAAATAAAATAATTGGCACAATGTCCCTTCTGTTGCAGAAACATTCAAATATTAACCCTTAGTGGTCTGAGCCTATTTTGTCTGTTTTTCAGTCCTTTTGATTTTGCCTTTATATACTATATAAACAAATGTTTACTATACCCATGTTTGGGATCTGTTTTTTCAGCACAACTTCATCTATCTCATCTGTCTATTATTTTTTCACTTTAACCTGCTATAAAAACACAAAAGGACAGAAAACACAAAAAAATATATAAAATCCAATTTGAAAAATGTATATAATTTGTTGCATAAATAACACAGATGCTTAACGAACCTTTTCAAAGACTTTAAAAGTGAATCTTGGTTCCAATTATTAGGTATAGAAAAATAATTGTAATAAATTAAAACTATACTCAGATATTTGACATAAAAGCAGATCTTTACAGAGGTGTTTTTCCCCTAAAAGTGCGGTAATCAAACACAGGTATCATGATAATTAGAATTTAAACGGTAATACTAACCATCTGCAATTTTACCGCGGTTTATCGTTATAACGGTAATCGTTACATCCCTATCCTAACATGACCATGTGTGGACGTAGACGTTCTGCTTTGACGGCTACCTTCAATGTTAGATTACTAGTTGCTTCATCAGTCATGTGATACTTGGCTTGTTTCATCTTGTGAAAAACATATTTGTATTTAAACAGTGATTAGTAATGTAGTACAGAGGATGGAAAACAGCACTATAATTTTGTTTTCATTAGTGTATATTCTCATAAAAATGTGAACCGTTGCCTGTCTGTGGCCTTAGAATGAGTTGTTTATAAAGACAGAGGATGCAGATTGCCGTTTACTCCTCTGTGTTGCATCACAGTGTTTCTACAGCATCTCAGAACTTCCTCTTCGTATTATTATGTAAAGTTGCCACTTTGCTGCCACTGTATGTGAGGGTAGAAAGGTATTCAGAAGGTTCCAGTCTGTAACTTTTACAATATATTTCACTTAATATCATACATTCAACTGTTAAAGGACATAAAGTCAAAAAGTCCAGATAGTTGTCATGAGATTCTCCCTACACTGTAAAAAAAAAAAAAAAAAAAACTAAAAAAAATGGTAATATTTCGGAAGCAGGGGTGCCAAAAAATACTGTAAAATAACTGAAAATACCCATCCCATAAAAATACGGTAATTTTCCATAATTAAAATACAGTTTTTTGTCCTAACTTTACATGAGATTTTGCATATTTTTTTGACTTTTTAATGTTTAATAAAGAATATTTTCATGTATTAAAACAATCAAATTTCCTATAAATATAAATATATATATATATATATATATATATATATATATATATATATATATATATATATATATATATATAAAAATAATTTTCAATGAGACTCAGTTGTCCAATCCACTGATAAAAACTGTATTTGGACAGTTTATCAGTGCTTATACATGTTATACATTCACAAAAATACATTTATTCAACATTTTTGTTGTGAAACCTCCTGTAATTACACAAGATATTTGTCATTTAACAAACAAGTCTGGTTCAACTTACAAACAACAAATACTTCTTTTACGGTTAATTGTCAGTAATTTTATCTCGCTTCATTCATTCATTTATTTATTTATTTATTTATTTTTACAGTATTAAACTTTACATTAACAGTTTAATCTCATAAATAGAAAAGAAATATTTGTGAAATTACAATACATTTGCAAATGTATTTTAACTGTATTTTTCTGTGAAAAAAGAAAAAAATTTCTTTTAAAAAATGGAAATTTTATGGTTATTCACAGTTACAGTTTTTTCATGTTATTTTACATTTGACATGTAAAATCACAGTCTGTTTTTGTCATTTCATTGATAATTTCCCGTATCTTAAAAATACAGGAAAAAATCTATAAAATAAACAGTGAAAATTCTGTTAAATTACAGATTTTTTTAGTGTATAGATTGTTCACGGATTAAATATTTCATTAGTTTTCCGCCCACATAACCACTTACCCCCTTTATCATACAGTTTATCAGCTAGTTTTTAATAACAATGTTAGTAAACTCTTTATGGTTATTTTTAGTAGCAACATTTTATCAGGGAAAATCCCAGAGCTTTACTTTTAGAAGTTTTCAAAGATATGATGGTGACTCGTATCATTTGATTATAATTTACGACATACATTTACATATATTATAGTGTCAGGATCTAGTGCCACAAAAAGTTTGACCTTGAAAGATCAAAGGTCACGGTAGATCATTTTCTAAAAGTCACTGTATCTCAGTGCAATATAAAAATTCAGATTTTCATTTTTCAGAAATGTATGTGACTTAACTGTCTGTGCAGAGGTGTTCCAGGTAATATTTAAACCATAAACCTGAAATCTACAGGAGTCTGGATGTAAACCTCCATCTCTGGTGACAAAGTTCTGCATTCCAGTTCCGTCAATGAGAAATCACTTTATTGTTACAAAATTGTTAGGGATGGGAATCATTAAGAATTTAACGATTCTGATTCCATTATCGATATTGCTTATTGATCCGATTCTCTTATCGATTCTCATTGGGTGAGGGAATAAAAGAGTACAAACAGGTGTGTTTGCATTAACTGTCTTTTATATTTCCATCTTTGCACAGAAAATAGAACACATACAGTATGAACGAATAATAAGAACAGATGACGCCAGGCCCGGTTCAGACGGGGGGGGGCTACAGTGAAAGTGAAACTCAAGACTCTTTACTAATTCCTCTATTTCCACATTTCTACTACGTGGAACCAGTTCAACTCGGCTCGTCTCCCGTTGTTGTGCACCTCATTTCCTTTCCCTTCTTACCTTTGGAAACTTGTATTTGAGGAGTTACGACGTTTGTTGCCCACACCTGAACCGGCCCGGCGTTCACTCTGCCGCTACATTCACAAGCACCGCTGAGTAGCTTATCAAATACGTGACATTCATGTAAATGATTCACATGCTGTGGTTAAATGTTTGAACATATTGGAGGGATTCCACCCTTTTGAAGACATGGAAGCTTTGACAGTGTTCCAGTGGACCTGGTGTGGTCTGTTTAGCCCGTTTCTGCCTCAACACCATGTTGGCTACGTTCCAACCAAAACAATGCAGCATACACGTGACGTCATCGCGCATGTGCAACGAAGGCGGAATCGATAAGCAGAATCGTTAAGCAGGCAGGCAAACGATTCCAAGGAATCGAGCTACTGGGAACCAGTTCTCAAAAAGAACCGGTTCTTGATTCCCATCCCTAAAAATCATTGATAATATTTACAACAAAACATAACCCAGGCAGTTTTAGAGTTATTGTATTTATACATTTAATTCACTAGGAACATTATTCCCTCCCAGGAGGTATTGTGATCACTTTGTATGTTTGTTTGTTTGTTAGCTAGATAACTCAAAAAGTTATGGACGGATTTTCATGAAATTTTCAGGAAATGTTGATACTGGCACAAGGAAAAAATGATACAATTTTGGTGGTGATGGGGGGGCAAATCTGTCTTGGCGGAGGTCTGCGCTGTCCGAGTGCTTTTCTTGTTCTTTGGTGTTGCTTCATTTTACATTTGACCTGCAAATCTAAATTCCCTGTTTGACTTGATTGAACTTCATTTGTTCTCCACATGTTTTTCAGGTGTGTCCTTCAACAGTGTTTACACTCAGATCTGGAGAGTCCTGCTGCATCTCGCTGCAGATCCATTCCCAGAAGTGTCAGATCTGGCCATGAAGGTCCTCAACAGCATCGCATACAAGGTGTGTGGCTTTGGTTTGTGTCTAAAGTGTGATTTTCCACCCATCATGCATCTGTCATGCACAAGTGATCAAAGACCAGAGGATTTTAGAAGCTTATCAGTTTCAGTGTCAGTCACTTCCAAAGGTGTACTGTAGTCTAAGTATTTCAAGTGGCTTTTTGTCTCTGTATCTGTCAGGTCTTTTTCAGAACATGTTTATGCGAAAAAGCTGACTTTCCAGCTCACACAGCCCACTCTCCCATTGGCATTTTCTTCCTCCAAAAGGCCATTACTTTTGTGCAAATGCAATTAAGAGCCAATGACTCCCTGAGGCTCAGCAGAGCAGAGCTGAGCAAAGAGGCTGCCATAACTTAAGAATCCGTAATAACCGCTGTCGTCCACCACCCGTCCTAACCCTGAGGCCACCTCTCTCATCTTTTCCTACCACTGACACCAGTTGTCCTCTCAGTTACCTTTAGAGGAGCAGCATCTCTGCAACGAGACTCCCCACCGGACTGCCATAACAAAATAAATAAATTTAAAAAAAAACACGAAAAAGAGGGTCTGATTTACAAAGTAATGCAATAGACATCTCCTCTGGCAGCTCATGCACCGTGCTGGCTCCTAGCACTGCAGCCCACATCTGCAGTGTCAGTGTCAGCGCAAGCCAGTCGTATCGTATTTATAAAAATTACCGCTCTGACAGCCAACATATGGGGACGAGCAGATTTTCAGAAACACTATAATCCTGCAGACTGCCTCAGAAAACCACAAAATGCAGTTAAACCCCGGACCTCCACCTGTTACCTCCAGGAGTCAGTTAATCATCGAGGTTATAAATCACAGGTGTCAAACATGCGGCCCAGGGGCCAAATAAGGCCCACCAAAGGGTCCGATCTGGCCCGAAGGAAGAATTTTTGAAATGCAAAAATTACACTGAAGATATTAACAATCAATGGTGTAAAAAAATCTTTTTAATTCAGGTTCCACATACAGACCAATTAGATCTCAATTGGGTCAGACCAGTTAAATAGTATCATAATATCCTAGAAATAATGACAACGGCAGATTTTATCTTTGTTTTAGTGTAAAAAAGTAAAATTACATGAAAATGTGTGCATTAACAAATTAGCCTTTACGAAAAACGTGAATAACCTGAACAAATATGAACAACCTGAAAAGTCTTAAGAGAAGTAAATGCAATTTTACCAATATTCTGCCTGTTACTAAATGTTTTGTGTATTTGTAATAATAATGTAATTTGTAATACACATGTATAAATGATAAACTGGGGCAGAATATTGTTAAAATCGCACTTGTTTTTCTTAAGACATTTCCAGTTGTTCATGTTATTCAGATTTTTAAGGAAACGTTGTGGATGTAAAAAATGATCATAATGTAATTTTACTTTTTTCATTGTTATTATTTTACTGGTCCGGCCCACTTGAGATCACATTGGGGTGAATGTGGAACTGAACTAAAATGAGTTTGACGCCCCTGTTATAGATGATAGGAGCAAATTTTATCGTTGAAAATGAGGGTTTGACTGCCGTGAGAGACTTAAAATAATCAGATCGCAAATTGTGGCTTTGTACGTTCAGTTAAAGTCAGCATAAAAGCCGAATAAGGATAAGGCATCAAATGTTAGGCTTTCTGTATCAGTTTATCGTTGATGTGATAGTAAACACTACATCAGTTTGAGCTGTAAACTGAGTTATGTGAGGTAATAATGATGGGAAGACAAATGATGCGATACAAATCAGCAAATATATAAAAATCAGTATTTTAGTATTCCTTTAGGTGGAACTGATGCCATTACATCGTTTGGAGTTCAACAGTTTTGGCATTGCTAAATCGTTGGATCCTAATATAACACTTATGCCGTACTAAAACATAGACTGCTGCAGAATTGTTCTTTTTCTTGGGGAGTTTAGTGGTTTAAGAACACTTCAGATCCTTTCAACACCCCCTGGCAAAGGTCTGGGCAGACAGAAAAAGCAGAGAAACGATTCTAAACACAGGGTAGAATTACATTAAGGATATTATTTTATTTTATTTTTTAGTGGGGTTTTTCTTACACAGTAGGCCACAGGTGTCAAACATGCGGCCCGGGGGCCAAATCTGGCCCCCCCACCAAAGGTTCCATTCCAGCCAGCGGGATTAAAGTGCAAAAATGAACCTGAACAGTCCAGGTTGTCCAAATCATTTTGGTTCAGGTTCCACATACAGACCAATGTGATCTACAGTAAAAAGACCAACACAATAACCCATAAATAATGACAACTACAGATTTTCTTTGTGACAAATTATGTGGAAAAAATTTAAATGAAAAAAGTAACATTACACTGTGAAAATATTTACATTTACAAAACTGTTCTTTCACAATAAAATACAGATAAATACATAAATAAAAACAAAGATGAACAACCTGAAATGTGCAATTTTAACAATATTCTGCCTGTTACTAAATGTTTATGGAACACTGTGTAAATGTACATGTATAAATAATAAGTCGAGGCATAATATTGTTAAAATTGCACTAATTTTTCAAATGAAATTTCAGTTTTTTCAGGTTATTCACATCTTTTTTTTGTAAAATGTAAATATTTTCAAAATATATATATATATATTTTTTTTTTTTTGTACTAAAACAAAAAGAAAAACTTAGATTTGTCATTAATTATAGGTTATTAAGTCATTATTTTACTGGTCTGGCCCGTTTGAGATCAGATTGGGCTGAATATGGAACTGAACCAGAATGAGTTTGACAGCCCTGCAGTAGGTGAAGTAAGTGAAGTGTTGAAAACATCCAAACTAACCCTGTCAGCGCCTCATATGGTTCTGCATTGGTGGCTTTCGGTTCTCTGTCCTCTGAATAACCTCGACCCACACCTCGTTCTGCCTTTAGCATTTTTCAGATGCATGCAGTTTGTGGAGCAGAACGCAGTTGGTAAAGATCCACCTGAATATTTATTAGTCCTCTGCATAAAAGAGTGTGGACTAAATGTTCTCTTTCTATTCTAGTAATAAAACTTTGACAGAAAAAAAATTGTATGTAATCCTGAGGGTCAACGTTCACAGACCAAGGTTCTAATAGTTTTGGATTTTTCATTATAGTTTAGTTTTATTTAGTTTTGACTTTTTTTCTCTAATTCAGTTAGTTTTGATTAGTTTTTAGAGCAGGTTTGCTAGTTTTTACGAGTTTTCTTTTTTTTCTAAATGCTTAGTTTTATTTAGTTTTACTGTTAATTTTAGTTTAGTCGTCTCTTTTCTCTTCTTCTCCGTTGTATTCAAATAAATCCCAGACAGGACTCTGCTGCTTTCTCACAACTCGTTTCCAGGTAGAGTGGGGACCAGAGGACGACTGGAAACCACAAGTGACAGACCGTGAAGTGTCGTATGGTGACACTAGCCAAAATTGCTAGAGCAAAATAAATCGCTTTCATATCAATCCAACATTGACAAAGATGAAAACGAAGGGAATTTTATCCAGAATTTTTATAAGTTTTAGTTAGTTTTGTAAGTACATGATACAGTTTCAGTTAGTCATCGTTTTTTCTTTTAATTATAGTTTTTATTTATTTCAGTTAGCGAAAATATTTTTTTCAATTCTAGTTTTCCTCATTTTGTTAGTTTTCGTTAATGATAACCTTGTCACAGACTTGAAAAGTTTTTTAATGTGAATTTCTGACTACTCTTGGTCTACATTTGATTGGCTTACCTTGTTTACTCAGTTTGATCCAAGCCAAATTTACAGATGTGAAACCTCCCCCAGACCACAGTGTGGATTTTGGTCTGACCAAAAGAGGTGGTCTGTGTAATGTTTTGAGTGGCATTTACATAGACCAGTGTTTTTCAACCGTTTTTGGCTCGTGACCCCATTTTAACATCACAAATTTCTGTCGAACCCAGACATTCAAAACAGACTTTTTTCTTTTTTTTTTTTTTTTTTTTTTTCTCAAATTAATTTGTGTTTGATCCTGTAATAGTTTACTATACTGTGTTGCAAATATAGGTTAATTTTAGAGGACATTTAGTCTATATAATGTATATTATTGTGGACGGAGGCAGTAAATCCAGGTGTAGATTACTGCACAAAGGGAGAATTTTATTTTCCTTGGTCAGGATCTGTCCAGTCAGTCCAGCTGTGATTTACAAGGAGAACAATTAATACTGAACAAACAAGAACTGAAACTATGAATTATGAAAGAGCTGCAGCATCTGAAACTGACCACAGTGAACATTTGACAGATAAACAGAACCACAGTGCTGCAGGTTCACAACCACAGTTTGTGTGTTATGGATGGACTCAACTCAACATAGATTTTTTTATTGGTAAGTTTTTTATTTTTATCAATTCTTAGAAATTTCAGGTGACCCCATTTGAATTCCAGGCGACCCCATGTGGGGTCCTGACCCCAAGGTTGAAAAACACTGCTGCAGGCTATCATCACAAATAAATCAGCAAAGAAGAAAAAGAAAACCAAAGACATGGGAACTAAAACATGAGCTGAATGAACATGTCATTGTCAGACAAAGTCCATCTGAGAACTGAGTTGTTGTGTAGACTTTTTAGATCCTCTGTACACACATGAACAACCGATCACTCACATTCACACCTATGGGTGATTTAAATTAACCAAATTGCCAACCAGCTATTTACTTCACTGTGTGCCTTTCTCTCAATTGTTGCATTTTTTATTTATTTATTTTTACACATTTCTGATTTAAAAAAAAAAAAAAGATTAAAAGTCAAGACTCTTAAATTAATCCCTTGGTAGGCAGGGTATCAGTGAGTAGGAGGGGCAATGTGTTGTGCAACCAGGCAGGGGTTTTAGTAAGTTCTGCTCAGTTTTTCACTTGTTTTTTGTTTTTTGTTTTTTTTATTTGCAGGTGCTAGTTCATCAGAGACAGTTTAATCAAACCACTTTCATCCTGAGTTCACAAGTGTGCTGTCTACACACAAAACCCAGTGTCTTGTAATTAGGATTTTAAATGTCAAACGTTATTGATCTGTATCAAAGACAGTGAGGTCAGCAGTTAATTAAAATAAACTGGTTTGCAGTTGATGAAATCATTAAATGTGCTTTAACAGATCTGTCTCTGGATAAATGGAATGCTTTGTATGAGGCTGAACGTTCTTCTTTAAAGGCTCCATCCAGACATTTTGAGGTGTAGCAGGAGGAAAGAAGACAGCACCGGTTTGAAAGGACTTTAGGAGGCGTTACGCCCCGGCCTAGGGGTTCACCAGGGCGAACATAATATGCTCAACTTTTGTCCCCTCCCAGCTCCCAAGCACACACGTCAGTCAAAAACTAAAATTCACAATATTTATTATCAGTATTTTGTTCAACAACTAAGGAAGGGTTAGGGGAGGGAGCGGCTAAAACAACAAACAAAATCTCTTCTAGTTTAAACTAACTTACCTAATCCAAAATAAATGCAAGAAATAAAATACAGAAAACTTACCTAACTACCTAACCAAAAACAGGAGAAAATGGGAAAAACAAAAGAGCCGACCTCCCCTACCTGAAAAAGGTTCAATTTAACAAAAACTATTGACAAATACAAACAATCGAATTTTTCAGAAGCACACGAAGACTGACGGTCACACACACGAACACAGGGTTGAGAGCTGGCAGGAGGCAAGAGCGAGCGAGGATGGAAACTCCAGGGCCATTTTTAAAGGGCTGGGCAATCACCTTCTACCAATCAGCTTCCTGCAACAAACAGACACAAAAGGGCACAGCACACCTACAGGACGGGGGAGAACACACACACTAAACAGAAAACATATATACATATAAATAGACAAATTATGACCCAGGGTCATAACAGGAGGGCTCAGTTTTCCTACTCGCTTTTTTTTTTTACCAGCACCTCGTTCACTCAAAAAGTGGATCAACAGGCATCATAGTGTGTAAGATTTAAGAGGGTTTAATTACAATAGTGATATATGAACACAATATTCAGTCATTTTTTCCATTAGTGAATAAAGCCATACAAATACGAATCATTGTGTTTTTGTTGCATTTGAATAAGTTGTTTTAATCTGCAGAAGAAGCAGGTCATCATTTATGTCTGCTGTAGCTCATGAACAGAAGTCTCCTTTCTCTTTGTTTGATAATAAGTGAGTGTTGTCATTGTGCAAAAATTCCATAATTAGCTTTGAGGACAGCTCTAAGGATGCCTTGGTATCATGGGCATCATCACTGCACACACAAGCGGCACTCGGCTGTATTTTGGTGCATTTCCTGTATTTCTGTCTGTGTGTTCTGATGTGCGTCTGGCAGACCACGTGTAGTCGACAAGAGTAAGGTTCTAATAGTTTTGGATTTTTTCATTATAGTTTAGTTTTATTTAGTTTTGACTTTTTTTTCTCTAATTCAGTTAGTTTTAATTAGTTTTTAGAGCAGGTTTGCTAGTTTTTATTAGTTTTTGTTATTTTCTAAATGCTTAGTTTTAGTTTAGTTTTATTTTTTTATATCTTTTCCCCTCCTCGCCATCAAATTCAAATAAATCCCAGACAGGACTCTGCTGCTTTCTCCCAGCTTTAGTCTCCATGTTTCCAGGTAGACTGGGGACAAAAAGCTGACTCTCAACGACAAGTGACCACAAGTGACGGACCGTTAAATATCATATGGTGCCAGGAGATAAAATTGCTTGAGGGAAATAAATTGATTTCATATCAATCCGACAAGGCTGATCTTCCTTGGCGGAGGTCTGCGCTCTCCAAGTGCTTTTCTACTTTAATGTGCATCTCAACATTTCACATTGGAAATTGTCAATGGAAACACCAAAATACGAAGGACACATTTTAATCCCATTCTGACCTGGGCCTAAATATCACCCACTGAACTGAACTAACTAGGGATGGGAATCAATAAGAGTTTAACGATTCTGATTCCATTGTCGATTTTGCCTATCGATCCGATTCTCTTATCGATTTTCATTGGGTGAAGAGATAAAAGAGTACAAACGGGTGTGTTTGCATTAACTGTCTTCTATATTTCCATCTGCACAGAAAATAGAACATATACAATATGTACAAATAATAGTAACAGATAATGCCGGGCCTGGTTTGGGGGGGTGGGGTGGGGGGGTGTACAGTGAAAGTGAAACTAAAGATGTTTTACTAATTCCTGTGATGCTGCATTTCCACTACATGGAACCAGTTTGACTCTGCCCGTCTCTTGTTGTTGTGCTCCTCATTTCCTTTCCCCTACCTTCAGAAATTTGTATTTGAGGGGGTACGACGTTTGTTGCCCGCACCGGAACCAGAACTGGACCCAGATGACGGCCTGGTGTTCACTCTGCCGCTAGATTCACAAGTGCTGCTAAGTAGCAAATCAAATGAATCCCTTGCTGTGGACAAATGTTTGAGCAGATTGGAGGGATTCCACCCTTTAGAAGAAATGGAAGCTTTGACAGTGTTCCAGTGGACCTGGTGTCGTCTGTTTAGCCTGTTTCTGCCTCAACCCTATGTTGGCTACGTTCTGACCAAAACAATGCAGCGTACGTGTGACGTCATTGCGCATGTGCAATGAAGGTGGAATCAAGAAGCAGAATCGTTAAGCAGGCAGGCAAACGATTCTAAGGAATCGAGCTACTAGCTACTCTCAAAAAGAACCGGTTCTCGATTCCCATCCCTAGAACTAACCTTACGCTCACTCTTCTCCCCCAACTGAATCTTTCCTCCTCATCATCTTGATCTCAGCCTTGACCAGTCACTCTCACCTTCATCACCTCCATCCCATCATCAGATCATGTGCTTTGGTAGCTGAGCGTTTTAGTTGCACCTTGAATTATTAAACAGGCATGTTCAGCGTGTTTTTTTCCTGAGTCGTCATCTGCTTCCGTGCCAGTAGTCTACCACAGCTCTCGCTAATAGCATGGTCTGTGTACACAAACTAATTTGTTTGCTCAGATGACTCACTTTCCAGCCAATTAATGATTGAGGAAGGGAGGGCAAGTAGGTTGAAAATGGAGAGCAAGCTGTTTTCTTTTTTCCGAGCTGCTTGAACCAATTACACTCATTTCAGACTAAATGCGTGACTTTTGCATATCACATTTCCTGGAAAAAGAAAAAAAAACGTGTCAGCAGATAAGGCTTGTAGTTTACTGCGTTATGATGATGTTTGTTTACCCCCTGTTGACGATCAGCAAATGTTGATGAATAATCCATGAAAGCGTTGTGTAACGGGCAGCCGATGAGCTGTTAACTTAAGAATGCACATGCGTATCAGGTGAAAGACGCCTAGCATGAAGTTTTTTCATTAAGCTGAAAATAAAACCTTTTGGAGAACTTCCCGTCAGTATTAGGCAGAGGACAGTCCAGCTCTCATCCAGCCTGCTGCCTCCTCAAGTGTCTTGTATTTTGGCGCTGTTTGTGTACATCTGCACTTCGCTGCAACCTCCTAACTCTCTAATGAGTTCCACCCGGATCAAAGCGCTGCAGCGCTGAGCTCATTTATGCTATTATAAACGTCCCCTTTCAGCTCATAATAACTGCCGTTTACACATTTTGGCTGCCAGTCATCATCTGCATACGATCCTGCTCCCAGTTTGTCAGACTCATTTCCTCCAGTTGTTTACCTGCCTTGTATTTAATGTGTATGTCTTATTATTTTATTAAAATAATGGATTCTTATGTATTTTAATGTGCATCATGTTGATCTGTCTCTGCTTTCATAGATTAGCCACCGAGATATTTCCATAATAACCCTTTTGATTTGTTTTTGTTTAATTTCCCATCAGCTCTTTATGAAACGCTAATAGCAAGCCAGAGTAAGTGATGTCTTCACTGTCGAGGATGCAGGAGGTTTTATGTGTAAACTTCGCTTTACAAAGTTTTCTCCCTTTCCCCTCAGTCTTTTAGACACAAACAAAATATACTTGCCACCATTTTGTAATTAGCATAGTAATGAAATCAAAGGCAAAGCCAGGTAGTAAAATGTGTTTTTTCTATGTTAACTAGATTTACGATGCAGAGTTTCTCTCTCTACCAGGCTTTAGTAAACAACAGTTCTGCTATTCATCAGCCATGCTTTGCCTGTATTGTCTTTATTAGGTTTACCCCTCCCTTGTGAGCAGCCATTAGACAATTCACAATGAAGAGGTTATATTACCTGCTCTGCCTAATGAGATATAGTTCTGGAGATTTAGGCAAACTTTGTAAAGTGCAGCACTTTTTCATGGACCATTATCTACCTCTTAGGTTTCGCCTCTAATTGTGAACTGTGCTCAGGCGTGTCTCAAATATCCACACAGCTCGTGTCATTCTTCTTCTTTGTCTTTTCTTAATTTCCACCTGCATTTGTCTCAAACCCAGTTCAGACCAAAGGTTCAAATTTAGACAGAACTGTTTTAGAACATCACAGGTAAAGGGGGCAGAAGCTTGATCGATTAATCAACTCGAATCAATTAAAAACAGTTTCGATTACAATTTTCTTGAATTTTTGCTTCGCTAATTTCGCTGCCGCTAAACATTGGTTCCTCTGTTGTTTCACACGTGACGCCAGGATCAACACAAACAACACGGAGCGTGGCTCAGAGGAGACGAGTACAAAAAGGCCGAAAATGTCTATGTGCTCACTTTTCTGCATTGGAACCATCACTTACTCCTTTAAACCTTTAATCTTTCACACAAACTTCATTACCTGCGCCAAGGAGGTTATGTTTTTGTCGGCGTTGGTTTGTCTGTTTGTCTGTCCGTGTGCAAGATAACTCAAAAAGTTATGGATGGATTTGGATGAAAATTTCAAGAAATGTTGATACTGGCACAAGGAACAAATGATTAAATTTTGGTGGTGATCGGGGGGGGGGGGGGGGCTGATCTGCCTTGGCGGAGGTTCGCACTCTCCGAGGGCTTTTCTTGTTTATATATCCTTTTACTTTTATACTTTTTGTGGTTGTTGTTTCAGCTGGTTCAGGAATAAAGGATAATTTGTCATTTTTGGATGTCTTTTTCACATTACAGTCTACTCTCGTTAAACCGCCCGCCGTTATACCGCCATTTTCGCTCACCGCCGACCAAAACCATTGCACAAAAATCCCCAATGCATTATTCCATTAGCTACCGCCATTTCCGCCTATCGCCATCCGCCAGCCCAGTTCCATGCACAAACAACACTTATACCACTGATTTCCCGACCGTTATACCGCCAGTGTGATTGCCATCGAGTACACATAAATTTTAACATTGCACTGAAACAAACGCGCCAGACGCTGATCGCGACAAGCTACGAGTAGGTCTACGGAACGGCCACCGTTCATTTATCGCAGAACACTCAGTAGGTCAGGATGTCGGGAAGAGGACGTGGGATTAAGCCAAAGCCTCAAGATGATGGGGTGTCATTTCCCGACACGGTATAATAATGCTTAAAATGTTTCCCCACTTTAAATGATCCCTTACAACATAACAGAATCAAGATTTATTTAGAAACGCAATTAGAACGGGTTAACGGAGGCAGCATAGACATCATATAGTAAAGACATGCACATTATGGACGCAACCCGTTGTAACGCCATTTTCGCGATACCGCCAATTTGGCCGTGAACGGAAGTTGGCGGTATAATGAGAGTAGACTGTATTACCTTTTTTTTTTGCCTATTCAGATCGTTGAATAAATTGATTCAAAGAAAACTAGAAAAGCTCTCAGAGAGTGCAGACCTCCACCAAGGCAGATCAGCCCCCCCCCCCCCAATCACCACCAAAATTTAATCATTTGTTCCTTGTGCCAGTATCAACATTTCCTGAAAATTTCATCAAAATCTGTCCATAACTTTTTGAGTTATCTTGCTAAATAACCAACAAACAAACCCTGATGAAAACATAACCTCCGCCGTTCCTTGGTGGAGGTAACAAACAAATAAACCAGCCCTGGCAAAAACATAACCTCCTTGGCGGAGGTAATAATTGATAGATTGAGCGATTACAAAAATAATCGATAGCTGTAGCTCTAAGTTCATTACCACTGCCCTTGTTAATATTTTAAGTTGCTAAAAATTTAAAAACAAGCCTGATAATTTAGCAGTTAGAGTGCAAGCACAACAATCCCAGCTCGTCTTACTGTATTTGCTCTGAACTTGCTTGTTTCACCAGAACTTCTCAAACAGTTGTCTTCTCACTAATCTTTGGTCTGGTCTGGGCTTTATGAAACAGCTTTGATAATGTTTCTTTTTTTCTGTCTACGCAGGCAACGATGAATGCTCGACCGCAGAGGATCCTGGACTCTGGATCTCTCACCCAGTCAGCCCCTGCAAGCCCCACCAGCAAGGGCACGCACATCCACCAAGCTGGGTGAGCAAGACGGTGTCACACGAAAGTCTTATTTAGAATTTAGGAACACAGCTCATGCAGCAGCCTTCCTTCTAGCAAAACAGAAAAAAAAAAAAAACATGTCATAAAGTACAAACAAAATAGTGGGCGTTAGTGCTCAGTTTTGTGAAAATTGTGCTGTTTCCAGGGTGAGCGCCTTAAGGTGCATCATCTATTTTTCAAGAATTTTGACAAGTTTCCCTGGCTGGCTCAAAGCTGGGAACAAATTGTAGTTAGTAATGGGGATTCATTCAAACCAAGAACATGAGTTAAAGGAGACAGAACTCAAAATGATAAAGAATAAATAAAGGAGACAGAACTCGCTGAATCCAAAACATTAGATTTTATTTATTAGAACGAACTCAGAGAGCACAAACCTGCACCGAGACAATGAAATTCTCCACAACAACATTCCATCTTCAGAAAAGAGCTGCATTCTGGAAGACAGTGGTCCAAAGATACCTTAGTTGATAACTGAAAAAAATGTGTGAACATAATCTTTTTTGAATATCTGTATAAGAAGATTTGAGACACGTAGATGTAATCAACCATAGCTTCAGTTTACACTCTCTTAGTCAGTACTGTTTTGTGTGATTTGTGGCTTCTTGTTGATTATTGTTTGCATTAATTGTGGAAAAATTTCAATAGAGACTGAATGAAACTGATGGAACTGAACTGAAAACATGATATCTCAGGAATGACTTAACACTATATCCTATTGAGACCCAACAATGCATTTATTTTAGAGATCCAAAGCTTTACTTAAAAAAAAAAAAAAAACACCCCAAAAAAATGCTGTCCAGTAAAAAAAAAAAAAAAAAAAAGGGTCTGAAAACTGTTGCATTATGCTGTTTCCAATCACAACAATTATTTAATGCACAAAAGCCAAAACTTTTACTTTCCTGGGTCTCAGGACGGTATTGCAAATTTTGGTACAAACGTTCACTTGGAATTTAGAATTAAATAAAACTATTTTGGTCAAAATCACTGTGACATCAGCTAATGTATTTTAATGAATAGAACACACTAGGAAATCCGAGGGCAAATAATTTCCTAAGTGACACAAGCAGTCACTTGGACTCAAGGATGGACTGATTAGATGTAAGTGGTCAGAGGTCAAAGGTCAGTCTCCAGTTGTAGGTTCTTTATAACTGAGAGAACTGCATGTTTATAACAGTGGGAGCAGACATGTCAGATCGAACTCAAGGCAAACTCTTCGACTTGTAAAGATCACACATTTTATGGCACTAGTCCAGGGCTCTGCAACCTTTATTATCAGTCAGAGCCATTTTGCCCCCTCTTCCACCAAAAAAACAATAGTCTGGAGCCGCAAAAAATAACAGAGCTTATAAACTTTCAAAAGTTTTAAGCTTTTTTTTACATTTTAGCTGTTACAACCACTGAATACAACAAACAGAAGTGCAGTGTGGAATGGATTCTGGAGTATGATTACTCTAAAAGTACACAGTAAAAGTAGTTCATAGTATTTGTGCTAATAGTATTTGAAGTATTAATACCAAATATACCAAATTCATGAGGTACTTTTTGGAAATCATAATTTTATTAATATTTAAATTTGGTCTTAAAGCCTATTTCAGATGAAAACAAACACTTTTGTAGCTTGGAAGGGAATCTGGAGTATGATTACTCCAAAGTACACAGTAAAAGTATTTCATAGTATTTATGCTAATAGTATATGAAGGACTAATGCCAAAAATACTAAATTCATGAGGTACTTATTGGAAAAATTAATTTTATTCATCATTGAATTTAGTCTTAAAGCCTATTTCAGATGAAAAAACAAACTTTTGAAGCTTGGAAGGGATTTTTGAGTATGATTACTCCAAAAGTACACAGTAAAAGTAGTTCATAGTATTTGTGCTAATAGTATACAGGGGTTGGACAAAATAATGGGAACACCTTAAAAAATCAACAAAATATAATTTAATATGGTGTAGGTCCGCCTTTTGCAGCAATTACAGCCTCAATTCTCCGAGGTATTGATTCATACAACTTGTGAATTGTTTCCAAAGGAATTTTAAGCCATTCTTCAGTTAGAATACCCTCCAACTCTTTTAGAGACGATGGCGGTGGAAATCGACGTCTTCCTTGAATCTCTAAAACTGGCCATAAATGCTCAATAATGTTGAGGTCTGGGGACTGTGTCGGCCATACGAGATGCTCAACTTCATTAGAATGTTCCTCATGCCATTCTTGAACAATTCTAGCTGTATGGATTGGGGCATTATCATCTTGAGGTGAAGGTGTTTCCATTATTTTGTCCAACCCCTGTATGAAGTACTAATACCAAATACACCAAATTCATGTGGTACTTATTAGAAAAAACAATTTTATTCATCATTGAATTTAGTCTTAAAGCCTATTTCAGATGAAAAAACACACTTCTGTAGCTTGGAAGGGAATCTGTTGTAGGATTACCCCAAAAGTACACAGTACTCATACTCATACAGTCGCTCTATGAAAAGTATCACTCTTTATGGAAATGATTCTCTTCCAAACTCAACACTGCCTCCACTGTTCCCAGTTGTACTGCTCCATGTTCTCCATCTGGGTTCACATCCGCAAGCTCCCGAAAAACGGACAGAATTACGTGAGTGAATATACAAAGGACGGACAGAACCCTCTGTCTGTCTGTGTCTTTAACGTAGCGCAGAAATGAGCCCTTACTTTGGTGTTCCCGAAGGCACATTCGCTCCATGCAGCTCATCTACTGTAACTGTCGAATGAGTAGAGCACAAGAAAAATGCTAGCAGCTGGATTGACCATGCAGAGGAGAATGGTGGCTGGACTGACTGCAGTAAAGGGAGGAGCTACTATAAGGAGGATGAAGAGATGCATGAGGCTCCAGAGCCACAGGTTGACTACCCCTGGTCTAGATCTTAACAGTATACGTATATGTGATAAAAGAAGAAATCAGATGGAGTTTCCTTTTGATTATATTTTTTGTCATTTTGCCTCAAGTGCCAATTATGGGAATTTTTCCTGACCTTCACCTTTGATCTGGAATGGACAAAATGTAATCATCTGTAGTCTCTGTGAGGACTTCGCACATAAAAAGTCCTGAGAAATTGTCCAAATGGATGTTGGACTGTTAACAGACTGGCAAAGACTGTAAAAACATGTTGTCGTTTGGCTGCAGTTAAAATGGCCGAACGGTACATATGAATGAATGGGTTCTGAGTGATCGTACAAATGTTTCAGTGTCCTCCCATGTTCTTGCAGCGGGTCTCCTCCGATGCCCAGCACCAGCAGCTCCAGTCTGACCAATGAGGTGCCCAAACCCCCGGCCAGAGAGCAGCCGCCCACGCGCCCACCGTACACCCCCACACTGGGAGGACAGCCACCTCACTCCCACCAGTTCCCCCGGTCTCGCAAAATGTTTGACAAGGGCCCAGAGCAGGTAAACCCAGACCCTACTGTATGCATGTGGGACATGAAAACACACACATTTATTCGACAGCGCTGTAAGGTGGTCCCTCTGTGACTAAGTTGTGAATCCTCTTTATACGGCTTCTTCCCACTCCCACTTTTCACTGAAAAATTTAGTTTGATCATGTTGATTGGTTCTTTGTTATCTGATGATTCTATGTGCTCCAAATAAACCTAAACTAACTTAACTCTCTGTGTAACATCATGTTCAGGCAACTGAAGATGGGGACGAGCCGGGGGGTCACAGGAACTACATCAGTCCCGCCCTACAGACGGGCCTGTGTGATTGGAGCGCCAAATATTTTGCTCAGCCTGTCATGAAGGTAATGTCCTGGACTCAACATTTCTTCTCAGTCACAGCTTGATGCACATTCTGCAGAAGCTGCTGCTGCTGCTTCAGAACTGTAGGAAATACTGTTTCATAGGATCACATCACATGCAGAGGCTTTTAATTTGAAACAATGGACTCAAGTGGAGAAATGTGACAACACCAGTGTGATGAAAGAACACATACAGATAGATTTAACAAACATCAGAGCATTCATTAAAGGTGCGGGAGACTTTCGTGACCAATTTTTCATCAAATCTGTCAAACCTCAGTCATATCCTCAGTATCATGAATCTGTTCGTCTGTCTGTCATTACTCACCTGAATCTCTTGCATTGCAGTGAACAGTTTCTTAGTTCCATCCACCAGAAACAAACCATGTGTTTACAAACAGAGTCGGGAGGGAACTCAGGCATCTTCGGAATTTTAATCATAATAATAATAATGGATTAGATTTAAATAGCGCTTTTTTTGGTCACTCAAAGCACTTTACATTATTGACCCATTATTCATTCACTCACACATTCTCACTCTGGTGGTGGTAAACTACATTTGTATCCACAGCTGCCCTGGGGCAGACTGACAGAAGCGTGGCTGCCAGTTTGCACCTACGGCCCCTCCACCACCGAACATTCACACTCATTCGTACACCAGTGTGAGTGACACTGGAGGCAAGGAGGGTGAGGTGTCTTGCCCAAGGACACAACAGACTGACAAGGACAGAGCGGGATTTGAACCGCCAACCCTTTGGTTATTGGATAACCACTCTACCATCTGAGCCACGGCTGCCCCCAGTTTTGTCGCAAAGTGCGTTGTAGGAAACGCCGGTTCGTGCAGCCACCTGACAGCAGCAGCTGCTACAGACACGACGCAGAAACGGCAGGAGCTTTCTTCCCTCTATGCATATTCCTGCAGCTGTTTCCACATTTCAGCCGTTTCCGTGTTGTGTTTGTTTCATCCATACAGTATCATATGGTTGCGCTGCCACTGTCAGGTGGCTGCACGGACCTCCCTTTCCCACCGTGCACATCGCGACCAAATTCCAAAGACGTCTGAGTTCCCTCCCGACTCTGTTTGTAAACAAATGGTTTGTTTCTGGTGGATGGCACTAAGAAACTGTTCACTGTAATGCAGGAATTTCGGGTGAGTAATCACAGAAAGACTTACAGATTTGTGATACTGAGGATATGACTGAGGTTTGATGGATTTTATAAAAAAATTGGTCTCGAAAGTCTCCTGCCCCTTTAATGAATAATAATAATAATAATAATGATGGATTAGATTTATGTAGTGCTTTTCTATGAACGCATACAGTGGATCTGTTATTATTATTAAAATTATATCAGTGTCAGAAATAAAGTACTATTAACTATGTTTTAGCTGTGCATTACATTTGTCAAGTTTTTAGCTTCTTTTAGTTTCTGAATCTAGAAGCTGCATAGTGACATGATGGGTAGAACTTATGCTTACAGCTGCAGGTTTCCTCCACACCCTCTGGTTTCCCCCACCATCAAAAACAGATACACACGGGTTCAGTCTTTCCCTTGAGCAAGGTACCAGTGACAATCGGAGTTGGTCCCTGAGTGCTAGGTTCTGATGATAACAGTTCATGCTAATGCTACGTGCTGTGGGTATTAAGATGGGTAAAATGCGGAGACCAAATTTAAAATGTTCTTTAACCATGATCTTAAAGCTTCATCAAAGTTGTCAGTTAACACTGTAAAGTACTTCTGTCTTTTACTGTACAAGCCCTCCTCTAAAAACTAGTGTGCTCGCTAGTGCTGTAAAAGTTTGTTCATTTCATTGAACCTGATCAGTAGTAGATTAACATTTTGGTCACTTGATTTCTCAAGTAACAGCTGAACTCGTTTTAGAAGTTACATGAATTATGGCAGCAGTGAAAGACAGAGTGATAAGGAGCCGTGTCATGGCTGCAGAACAGGTGGAGCAGAAAATAACAGAACTTCAAATGTTTTACTGTCATATTGGATGAGATTTTTTTTAATCCAAGCCAAAAAGGCAAATACATTAATTTAAATGTTTTAAAGCAACACATTTATGAATTTAAAAAAGTAAAATAAAAATATACCTAGTATAATAAAAATGATTGTCATGTACTTTAGGTACACTTAAGTCCACCCCTGCAACTGAAAGAAGAGGAAGAAGAGGAAACCCTGTGCATGTCAGTCAGACTGTGTGGTATCTATGTGGGGTATCTTGTTTTTGCACTGAACTATATCCCACAGTGTTTTGTTTTGTAATGATTATATGTAAATATTATTTTATTTTATAAACATAGAGCTCGCCTGGTGCTTTAATGAAACATAGGTTACATATTGTAGCATTAAAAAGAAAGATCAGGAAATTCTTCTCTTTAAATCAGTTATTTCAGAATCAAATGTTAATTTATTATTCATTTCATTTATTATTTATTTCTCTGCAAGACATCAATTTCTTGTACATCACCTTAAAGTGGTTGCTAAGCAACAAAGAAGTGCTTTAACAACAGGTAATTTTCCATTTTCCCCTTATATGTTTAAGTGAAGTGTTGTGTTGTAGGTGTACATTTATCATTATGAATGTTCCAGTGGCTTTGAGGGGGACAGGGCCATGTGAGGACATGAACTCTATGGATGAATGAGTGAAGATAAGGAAGGCCTGTGGAAAACTGCAGTATAGGGACCAGTCACAGGGTGACAATGTGCCTGCAGCTTGAACAAGATGGAACTGTTGAGTAATTGAGCTCTGTGAGGTCAAGTAAGTAACATCCTCCTGAGTATAATTTAAGATTCAAAGATGTGTTTTTACAGTGCACACTGCAGATATTTGGAATATTAGATCAAGCTTTCATCTGTTTAAACACCCAAAGACACCATCCCTTTCCACAGAAAAAAGGGGATGAAACACAGAACGTCAGCACATTTTGAGGTTAATCGAACAAGAGGGGGATTCTTTTAAGAGGCAACATCAAGGTGAAAGAGAGAAGAAAGTTAGTGGAGTAAAAGAAACGTTAGGGAGAGCGTATTAGAAATGTGTGCATGCATGAGAGACAAAGGGCCTGATTTACTAAGATCACAAATAACGGGCACGAACGTACTTGCTCGCTCTAAAAAAGGTACGTGCTATTGATTTGCGTCACTGTGATCAACTCAGATTTCCTGCGCAAACGACAACAGGTCAAAGTCTTGGAGACCGCCCTATTTAAATGAGGATTTTGCGTGCGCTACTGGTTGTCGTCATGGAGACGGTCAGCTGTAAAAACTGCTCTGGGATACGCCAGCACTAATGTGAACAGTGACTGGAATGATCCAGATAAACGGAAATGTACCGGTGGAGGAGTTGAGTCATAGAAGGTACTGCATGACTCCTCCTGTGACTGGACCCAGATCATCCCCTGGTTCATCTAGAACAGGACTCTCAAACATGCGGTTCCAATGCGGCCCGTGGAATGAATTTACAAAGTACAAAAATTCCACAGTCAAGGCTGTGGAACTCATTTTAATTTAGGTTCCACATACAGACCAATATGATCTACAGTCAAATACCAGCATAATAACCTACGAAAAATGACTCCATATTTTCGTCTTGCTTTGATGTGAGAAAAATAATACTACATTATGCCTATAAATAATACATACTTCAACTTTTTTTTTCTTTGTTTTAGTGCAAAAATAAAATTAAATTATGGAAATCTTTACATTTACAAACTATTCTGAAACAATAAAATGTGAATAACCTGAACAAATATGAACAACCTGAAATGTCTAAAGAAAATTAAGCACAATTTTAACTATTTTCTGCCTGTTCCTCAGTGTTTAGTGTCTTTGTAGATCCGATCCATAATGCACATGTAGAAATGATAAATTGAGGATGAATATTGTTAAAATTGCAATACATTTTCTTAATTTTTTAAATTTAAAATTCAGTTTTTTTCAGGTTATTCACTTTTTTTTGGGGGGGGGGGGGGTAGTTTATAAAAGTAAGTATTTTCATAATTTAATTGGGTTTTTTTGCCCTAAAACAAAGACAAAAATTTGGAGTTGTCATTTATTTATAGGTTATTATGTTAATATTTTACTGGTCCAGCCCACTGGAGATCAAATTGGGCTGAATGTGGAACCTGAAAGAAAATGAGTTTGAGACCCCTGATCTAGAAGTCCTCTAATGGCATTGTGGGTAGGACATACGTCTGCATTATTTTTTCTTGGGTCATTCTATATATGTTGCTCTGATCAGAGCAGATTGATTCTCTGTGTTGCCTTCGGTTACGTCTATGCCCCGCCTCCTCGACACAACTGCAGACAGTTTTGGGTGAAGCTGTTCCAGTTCAAACCTGCCTTTAAGACGACATAAATATAGATGCAAAATCAGCCACCACTACCAGTTTCAGGACTGGTCAATCACATTCTGCTAAATAAATATTTGCATTTAGTCCTCCCAGTAATTTTGCACATTCTGTCAGAAACACCCATTTTGCATATTCATCAAGGCAGACATGCTAATGGGTTGCACAAGCTATTTTGCCCATTTCAGAGAAGCGGTACATCCTGTTAGTAGATACGCTTCATGTTTTTGTGTGCACAGTCAAGTTTGCACATATTTTTACATGTGCAAACCTTTTGTAGATCAGGCCCAAAGTGTCTGATACAGGAAGAGAGCTTAGTAAGAAGTAGATTTTAGCCAAAATATTTACAGCAGGAACACATTTTGGGACAAAAAGTAGAGTAAAGTTTACATGTATAAGATCTAATGAACAAGGTTCTAATAGTTTTGGATTTTTCATTATAGGTTAGTTTTATTTAGTTTTGACTTTTTTTTCTCTAATTCAGTTAGTTTTAATTCGTTTTTAGAGCAGGTTTGCTAGTTTTTATTAGTGTTTGTTATTTTCTAAATGCTTAGTTTTAGTTCAGTTTTAGTTTTTTTTCATATCTTTTATCTTCTTTGCCGTTGAATTCAAATAAATCCCAGACAGGACTCTGCTGCTTTCTCCCAGCTTTAGTCTGCATGTTTCCAGGTAGAGTGGGGGTGAAAAGACGACTGGAAACCACAAGTGACGAGAAGTGACGGACCCTTAAATATCGTATGGTGCCAGCAGCTAAAATTGCTTTAGGGAAATAAATCGATTTCATATCAATCCAACATTGACAAAGACGAAAACAAAGGGAATTTTATCGCTAATTTTTATACGCTTTAGTTACCTCTGCCAAGGAGGTTATGTTTTTGCCAGGGTTTGTTTGTTTGTTTGTTTGTTTGTCTGTCTGTTTGTTTGTCTGTCCGTTAGTGTGCAACATAACTCAAAAAGTTATGGACAGATTTGGATGAAATTTTCAGGGTTTGTGGGAAGTGGGATAAGGAAGAAATTATTAAATTTTGGTGGTGATCGGGGGTGGGGGGGGCCCACGGGGGGGGGGGGGGGGGGGGGGGGTCACTGATCAGCCTTGGCGGAGGTCTGCGCTCTCCGAGTGCTTCTAGTTAGTTTTGTAAACACACAATACAGTTTCAGTTAGTTATCATTTTTTTTCTTTTAATTCTAGTTTTTATTTATTTCAGTTAACGAAAATATTATTTCAATTCTAGTTTTTGTCATTTCGTTAGTTTTTGTTAACGATAATAACCTTGCTAATGAACTGATGAAAGTCAAATGTTTGAAACAGAGTGGACTCTGAGGGGCAGATAGAGGTGGAAAAGAGAGAGAAACAAGAAAGAAAAACAGGAGATCAAACTGTAAAGAGCATGATGCCACAATGGAGCGAATGACCAGAAGACTGAGCCAAAAGTGGCAACAAAAAAGGATAAAAAGCACAGAGATGATTAGATGCGAAGAGTAAAGAGTGAGCGTAGAGCAGGCAGACGAGGAGAGGGCTTCTGCCGTAGCGCAAATCAGAACGCTGTGTTGGCAAAATTTTGAGTGCTGCCATAAAACTCCACTCCATTACAAAGCCGGGTGGGTGGGAGTACGCCTCAAACTCTGCACACAGGTTATCATATCACTGTGTCAGCAGCACAACAGCAAAGTGTGTGTGTGTGTGTGTGTGTGTGTTCAGTTTTTAAGCGAGTGAGGAGCAAGGACATTGAAAAATCTTTTCATATGAATGAGATTGTGATTAAAAAGATGTCCACAGCAGCTAGAGTGTGTAAGAACGACAGAACCTCCAGAGGTTACACACACACACACACACACACACACACACACACAGCTGACAGGGACAAACATTCCAAATACTACATGATAAAATAGATATCGTTCACTTCCAGTGCTACTGATTAAAGCAGTGTTTTTCAACCTCAGGGTCAGGACCCCATGTGAGGTCGCCTGGAATTTAAATGGGGTCGCCTGAAATTTCTGGTACTGGATTGAAAAAAAAAAAACGAATATTAATAAGAATATATGGTGAGTTGACAGAGACAATCACAATACATAGTTTGTCCCAGTTTTGGCAGCGCAGGGGGACATGGGTTGGGTTCCTGGTGCAGTTCAAAGAAAATGTGAAATGGTTAGATTATGGAATCAAATTATTAAAATACCAGATAATCGAATAACCAAAAAAAGTATTTGGCTGGGGTGAGACAAGGTCCCCTTGGGCAGCAGAGGTCAGAGCTGTCTTTGCAGAAGCACAACTTCAATATGTATTTCACAGCAACCTTTCATGTAGCATTAATAAGATTAGAGCTAACCTAATGTCTGCTTTTAACGAAAAAAGGATGAATGGGATCCTGACTAAACCGAAGCTGTGGACATACATTCAATTAAAAAACACACACCACTCTACCTGGAAACATGGAGACTTAAGTTGGGAGAAAGCAGCAGAGTCCTGTCTGGGATTTATTTGAATACGACGGTGAAGAGGAGAAAAGATATAAAAAAAACTAAAACTAAACTAAAACTAAGCATTTAGAAAATAAAAACTAATAAAAACTAGCAAACCTGTTCTAAAAACAAATTCAAACTAACTGAATTAGAGAAAAAAAAGTCAGAACTAAATAAAACTAAACTAGAATGAAAAATCCAGAACTGGTATAACCTTGGTAGTTGTCGTATGTTGTCACGCAGTCATTCTTTGAAAAGTGCTGCTATTTCTGGAAGTTATTCTCTTCAAACCTTAACACTGCCTCCACGGTTCCCGGTGGTACTGCTGCGTATTCTCCTTTCTTTTTTTTTTTTCTTTTCTTTTATTCCTAACTTGTCTTGTCCCCCATCCTAACAGCAGATTGGTAATCTGGTTCCTTTTGGTGCTGAACAAATTTGCTTTGCCAGGGGGAACTTCATAAAGTATATGAAGCTCCCCCTGATATTCTACTGTGTTTATTATGAGTTTTGTTGAACCACATTTCAATGCTGGACCTGACATGGGGGGGGGGGGGGGGGGGGGGGGGGCAAGAAAGAAGAAAGTGGCGAAGACACTCACAAGAAAGTATCAACAATACAAACAGTACCAACCATGGTGATAATTATAATGGAAACAATAACTACAACCAGAACTGAGTACAACTGGGCAGAAGAGAGAGAAAAGAAACAAATAAACAAACAAAACTACAATAAAATAAAATACATAAGACCTATTAAATGATGAATATAAGAAAAGAAAGCATGAACAGAATATCATACACCACGTCCGCCTGCTCCATATGCTCCTGGAAAATGGACAGAAATACATACATAATGTACGCAGAGGACGGACAGAAGGCTCCGTCCATATCCGTCTGTGTCTTTAACGTTCAACATAAATAAGCCCTCACTGACCTTTACAGATTTAAGCCAATGCAAATGTCAGAGCACAGACCCACAACAAGACCAGTTCAGACTAATGCAACTAGATGGTATATGGTTTTCCTAATACTAACTCCCCTATACTTCTGTCACTTTTTTAGCTTACCGGCTGACAGGCTGTAAGCTATTATCGTCATGTGGTGTCCGGCGGTGGCGTTTGTTGTCTGTCATCCGTTACAAAACTTTCAATTGTCTTCTTCTCCGAAACTACAATTATTACTACAGTTATTCGCATCTTTTTTGTTTGGATAGTTTAGAAAAGTTAGTATTTTAATGATTTAATGGGATGCTAATCCAAAGACATGCACTGGTAGGTTATTTGGTTAATCTAAATTGCCCATAGGTGTGAATGTGAGAGTGATTGTTTGTCTCTATCAGTGGCGATTTCTCTCAGACTGCAAGGGAAGCCCGGCTTCCCCTAAAATTACGAAAATTAAATGGTTAAATATGTTCGGTTGTGTTGACATTTCATTGACTCCAAATGTGTTAGAACACGTTCATTTCACAGACGAGTTCGTTCAGAATCAGCTTTATCACAAACCAACAGACTGGATGTTGTTCACTTCTCCTCCGTTCCCGTGTCTGTGTTTTCTCCTCCATCTCTGCTCAGTGCATTTGTCCGTAGACTGTGTCCGTCTCTGGGCTTCAATGGGACTGAGTGGAACAGGTTTTTTCATTGCCTCAAAACTGGACGCTAATTGGATAAATGCCACGATGTTGTCCCGCCCCCGGATGCCAGGCATCTCTGGGGGTGAATGGAGCTGTGGGCGGAGCTCGGCCGGGCTGGACACCAGGGATTTCACATGCTGATTGGAGGATCGGTCAAAAGGCTGAATCCCGTTTGATTGACAGCTGTTTTCAGATCTGCTCCTTCACTGACACAGTTCAGTTTAATACCGTCACACATTCTGCTGTGAAATCAGAGAAACCACTACGAAATTACTCGTTCATTTCTTGCACTGTAAATAAAACACTCATTGTACTTCCTTGTTTCAATTTAACATAATTTCAACGTTTTCTTGTTTCAATTACGTAATTTAATAATTTCTTGTTCGAGTTTAATATCGTTTTGTAGATAGTTAAATCAGTCATACTGTTGGCTAGGTTGGAATGAACTAGCTATCTAGCAAGGTGCATATGATGGCAGACTGCTAATGTTGTCGACCTAATTTTGGCAAAGCCATTTGATAGTCTTCCTTATGAGGAGAAACTTTGAATTAAACAGCAGGGCAGATCAACACCTGACAAGACGCCTACTTGGTACGATAAGGTCACTGACCATTTTCTTAAAAAGGAACGGAGGGATGAATTTATGTTTAAATAACTTGACAAATTTTTTGATGTAAGCCGACAATGAGCGTCCCCTGTCTGAAAGACGAGCAGCCAACACTGGTCTCTATATGTGTCAGCCCTGTGATGAACTGGCAAAATGTGCAGGGTGTACCCCGCCTTCACCCATAAGGAGCTGGGATAGGCTCCAAGTGACCCACATGACCCTAGTGAGGATAAAACGGGTTCAGAAAATGAATGAATGAATGGGATGTTTTTGCACTAAAACAAAGACAAAAATTTGGAGTTGTCATTATTTATAGGTTATTATGTTATTATTTCACTGGTCCGGCCCACTGGAGATCAAATCGGGCTGAATGTGGCCCCTGAAAGAAAATGAGTGTGAGACCCCTGACTTTCACTTACATTTTAACCCACGTCAGGTTCTATTCACTTTCCTGTGGTGCATTTGGAGCTCCCTGGAGGTTTCATGCCAGTCCTTACACATGCACTTTTCACCTCAGAGTTTCATTATACAGTACATTAGCGGCTGACACAGTGTAGGACCACAGCTGTACGAGCCACAGTATCCGCCATTACACACTCACAGCCACACTCCCAGCTGTTGGAAAACCCTGATGTGACTTCTAAATCTGCCCCCGCTCAGGTTCCATCAGGACCCATAAACCTCACAATGACATTCGATGTGACATACATGCAAAGCGCACTCAGCTTACACATACTGCATCTATACACGCTTTGCACACTGATATTTATTTACAAGTATCCATACAGAGGTGTCAAAATGTTCACATGTCTTTTGTTTTTCCCTTTAAATCAGGGCTCTCAAACTCATGTTCTTTCAGGTTCCACATTCAGCCCGATTTGATCTCCAGTGGGCCGGACCAGTAAAATAATAACATAATAACCTATAAATAATGACAACTCCAAATTGTTGTCTTTGTTTTAGAGCAAAAAACCCCCATTTAATTATGAAAATACTTACTTTTATAAACTATCCAAACAAAAACAATGTGAATAACCTGAAAAAACTGAAACTTCTTAAGAAAAATCAGTGCAGTTTTAACAATATTCTGCCTCAACTTATCATTTCTCCATGTGCATTCTGGATCAGATCTACAAAGACACTAAACACTGAGGAACAGGCAGAAAATAGTTAAAATTGTGTTTAATTTTCTTTAGACATTTCAGGTTGTTCATATTTGTTCAGGTTATTCATGTTTTATTGTTACAGGATAGTTTGTAAATGTAAAGATTTTCATAATTTAATGTTATTTTTTGCACTAAAACAAAGACAAAAATTAGAAGTTGTCATTATTTATAGGCATAATGTAAGATTTTTTTTTTTTCACATCAAACCGAGAAGAAAATATGGAGCCACTATTTTTTGTAGGTTCTTCTGCTGTTATTATTTGACTGTAGATCATATTGGTCTGTATGTGGAACCTGAACTAACAAAAATTCGACAACCTTGACTGTGGAATTTTTGCACTTTGCAAATTCATCACACGGGCCAGATTGGAACCTTTGGTGGGCCGCATTTGGCCCCTGGGATGCATATTTGAGACCCCTGCTTTAAAGCAACATGCACAGACTGGAGACCTTACAGGAATATTTATTGCGTAGTAGTAGTGTGGTCACGTGCTTGTGGAGCTGGAGCTGTGTGTGACTGATTAACATTCAATGTGTGTAGGACGCCTCACTGTAGAAATGTGCTTAATAAGCACACACTCCTTCACTCTTACAGTCTGTTATTTACACTCTGCTCTTTATTTATTTACATGTCATATGCGTATAATAACAGTAAAGTAAAGTGTTTTAATTTCCAACTTTAATACTGTGAGCTGAAAAACTACCTATAATCATCTTTATATTACACTGTGTCATTAACTTTAGAAATGTTCTCTTAAATGTAGTCGACTGAAAACTGCACAAGGGCTATTTGGTTACATAAGACCTGATAAAGTTGAAGCTTTTAATATTCTCCCTCTGCTCGACAAATATAATCAGATGTGATTGTATTAATTCAACTTGACACCTTTTTTTTTTTTTTTTTCATTTTGTGACTAACCACATGAGCATCATCAAATTCAGCCTGCCATATTTTTTTTATGTTGTTGCTAAATTCTAAGTATGGGGAATATGATCTTGGTATAATGGAAAAAACTTATTCAGACCTTGGAATATTAAAGGTGCTGGAGACTTTTGTGACCAATTTTTCATCAAATCTGTCAAACCTCAGTCATATCCTCAGTATCATGAATCTGTAAGTCTGTGATTACTCACATGAATCTCTTGCATTACGGTGAACAGTTTCAAAGTGCCATCCACCATAAACAGTCCATATGTTTACAAAAAGAGTCGGGAGGAAACTTGGGCATCTTTGGAATTTTGTCGCGACGTGCGTTGTGGGATGCGAAGGCTCGCTCAGCCGCCTGACAGCGGCAGCTGGAACAGACACAATCGGAAACAGCAGGAACTTCCATCCTTCCTTCCTTCTATGTATATTCCTCCAGCCGTTTCCGCAAGTTTCCCACAATGCACATTACGACAAAATTCCGAAGATGCCCGAGTGACCTCACGGGTTTGTTCCAGATACAAGATATTGTTCTAAGCTACAGGTGGATAACATTGGAGGCTAATCGGAGTCATTTTGAATTTTTCATGAATTTTTGGAAATTGCTCAGTGATGACAGATAGGAAAATTGTAGATGTTGTGACCTTGCTGTGACCTTGAACTTTGGCCTACTTGGCCCAAAATTTAATGGGGTGATCCCAGTACCTAGGCCTATCTGTGGGGAAGATTTGGGAAAGATGGGTGGAAGAGTTTTCCCCTAAAGTTGCTAACAAACAAACAAACAAACAAAGCAATCCTGGCGGAGGTGATAACCTTCTCCATTTTCTGGCTTTGAGACTACCACTAGGACTAAGACTAGGCCTAAAACTGGAACCAGTGGCTGGATTAAACACTTCCATTATTTAGCACTTGACAGACCCTGTTTTTTGGGGGGTTTTTTTGCCTTTTATGGTCTTCATTTTATGATTTTTTTTCTAGGGGCCACATATTTAACCCAGTTTCCCACCTTACTGAAAAAATGAGAACATCAGGTAAATCTCTCTGTCCCTGTTCTCATTTTTTATTCACACTAACAGATACCAGAGGAGCATGACCTGGAGAGTCAGGTGAGGATGGAGCGGCAGTGGAGGTTCCTGAGAAACACCCGTGTGAGGAGGCAGAGCCGAAGCATCACACAAAGAGGTGAGTGAAACACACCTGCACTACCTACCGTTGGGTTTGCATATGTTCAGTACAAGCAGAGGCCACAAAGAGCCAAGATTTTTTTTTATGTTTTTGCTTTTGTGGCGTATTGCAATAGCATTTAGGCAGACAAAATCCACAAATGAAACCCAGATTGAAATTCTAAGATGGTTTTAAATAAAGTGTTCATTTGCAGTTACATTAATGGAAATTAGACTAAATCAGTTATCAAAGTGTCATCCCAGAGTTTAATCATATTGGCGTTTTACGACGCAGCATCTGGTCTCATAAAGAACAGCAAGTTTATTCATAGACTGCGTTTAATTTATAAGGCAATTGAAAATTACTATATAACATATGCACGGAACATCAAAATTCCATATCACGTCAGATAAGAGTGAAGAATACCTGAAAATGTCTTACATAGAAAAATAAATCTGTGCTGTTTGGAAAAATGAGCTGAAAATCTGTTTTTAGATAAAATGAGGCTTCCAGTAATAAATATTTTTATAGATGTTATAGCAGAGCAGTAAACGCACCTGTTCCCATTCTGTTCCTATTTTAACTCACATCATCTGCTCATTTGAATAAAACACTTTACAAACAGTAAATAAAACTCTGCTCAGTCCTAGTTTGTCCTCTTTCATGCTTGCACTGCTTGAAAAAAAACCAAACCAGGATGCAGTTTGCTGTCTAATAAGTCTAAATGATGAAATTATTACAGAAATCTCTCATTGGATTTGTTGTGAGACTGTCCCATTATCCTCAGAGTGATCATTAATTCAACAGCAACGCTCAGTAACGTACACAGTCTTTCCTCCTGATGAATGGAGCCCCAGTTCCAGAAAAGTGGGGGAATTTTCTAGATCACATTCGTTTGTGCGTTCTTGCTGCCTAGTCCTAGAAAACACAGAAAAGCCTTTGGTAGTGAATCCATTTTTACACAGCTTATCACAGACATAACTTTTTACATTTAAGAGAACGTCCCACCTTTCATAGACAGTGTAACGACAGGTCGCCGTTACATCTGTTGTTAATTAGTCTGTGTATTGAATGACAGCGACAGTAAAGGTTAATTCATGTATCACAGAAATATACACACGGTGTGTTTTAAGCTGAAATATTTATTGAATATCATTTGTGTTGTGGTACTGTGGTGGAGTTGGTCCGGCAGGTGGATGGTGATCCATTTGCGCTTTGGTCTTCTTCATGGTTCCGGCGCATATCACAAAGATAGCACGTATTAATTATGGAAGGTATAGCTGTTGTGATATGGCGAATAGAGACAGCGTACCAGTATTTATTCAGAATACTGGGGGAAAGGGGTTTCAGACGTCAACTTACCGTATGTGTGCCGCCGTTTCCGACATGGTGTTCGGCCAAAAGAATCCCCAGGGGGCTTGGGCACTATTTAAAGCAGGGATGTCAAACTCATTTTAGTTCAGGGGCCACATTCACCCCGTTACGATCTCAGGTGGGTCAGACCAGTGAAAGAACAACAATGAAAAAAGAAAAATGACACTATGATGTTTACATCTACAACGTTTCCTTAACTTGAAATGTCTTAAGAAAAACGTGCAAAAAGTGCAATTTTAACAATAGTCTGCCTCAGTTTATCAGTTTATTATTCACATGTGCATTACAACTTACATTACAATTACAAATACACAGAATATTTAACAACAAGCAGAATATTGGTAAAATTGCATTTACTTCTCTTAAGACATTTCAGGTTTTTCACATTTTTTTTGGTAAAATAACAGTTTTTAATATAAACATTTTCGTGTAATTTTACTTTTTTACGCTAAAACAAAGATAAAATTTGCTGTTTTCATTGTTTATAGGTTTAATATGATAGTATTTTACTGGTCTGACCCAATTGAGATCTAATTGGTCTGTATGTGGAACCTGAATTAAAATGATTTTAACATCTTTGATTGTTAGTATCTTCAGCGTAATTTTTGCATTTCACAAATTCATCCCAGGGGCCGGATTGGACCCTCTAGCGGGCCGGATTTGGCCCCCGGGCCGCATGTTTGGCACTTCTGATTTAAAGGTTCTGGGAGGGTGAGCGCACATGGGAGGTTGAAGGAGGGGTGTTTGGTGTTGGGTGAAATGTAAATAGGTGTATATGTGTTTTGTATAGTGTTGTTTTGGGTATTTGGTTTGTATTTATACTTGTAAATAATATATTTTGTGAGTTTGTGGTGTTTTTTTAAAGGTAAAAAGCTCTACAGCAGGGGTGTCAAACTCATTTTCTTCCAGGGGCCACATTCAGCCCAATTTAATCTGAAGTGGGCCGGACCAGTAAAATAATAACATGATAACCAATAAATAATAACTCTGAATTGTTTTAGTACAAAAAATAACATTCAGTTATGCCAATATTTACATTTAAAAACTATCCAAACAAAAAGGATGTGAATAACCTGAAAAAAATGGAATTTGTTAAGGAATATAAGTACAATTTTATCAATTTTATGCCTCAACTTATCCTTTCTACATGTGCATTATAGGTCAGATCTACAAAGGCACAAACATTTAGTACCAGGCAGAATATTGTTATAATTACACCTCATTTTCTTCAGACATTTCAGGTTGTTCGTATTTGTTCAAGTTATTCACATTTTAAAGGATAGTTTGTTCATGTAAACATTTTTATAATTTAATGTTTTTTGCACTAAATCAAAGAGAAAAACTTGGTGCTGTCATTATTTATAGGTTATTATGAGATTATTTTTGAGTTTGATGCCCTAGCTTGCACTTTGGAAATTCATCCCGCGGGCCGGATTGGACCTTTTGGGGGGCCAGATTTGGCCCCCGGGCCACATGTTTGATACCTGCGCTCTATAGTTAAGTGTGTATATTTTGTCCCCCCAGTGGTAATGGTTTATCCCAGTCACATGCACAGTGCATTTTTGTATATATTTGGGCCAATTAGTGTTTGTAGGTTGATGGTGAAGGTTGTGTTTTTTAACTCTCCAGAGAAAATAAAACAGAAGTATTTTTAGATAGATAGATAGATAGATAGATAGATAGATAGATAGATAGATAGATAGATAGATAGATAGATAGATAGATAGATAGATAGATAGATTTTATTGTCATTGCAAATAAATACACGAAATTTTAAAGCACAAGGTAAAAACAGGACCCATAAAAAAAAGTGTAAGAACAATAAATACTAAATAACAAATTATTCCATTCATACTCCACACCCACACTACACACATGCATGCAAAACAAACAGGTAGTGCCTGAAAATATGCATTTATCATAAAATAAGCCATTAATGCATAAAATAGTCCCAGATTATTGCACAGTCCCTTATGGTTTTAGTGCTTTATTTAGTTTGGTGATGGCTGGAGGATAAAAACTCTGTAACTATGTTCCTGGAAATAACAGTTGGGTCCAGTCATGCGCTTATTATTGAGATGATGATTTCAAACTTTTTGTAGTTCAATAGTATAACATCTTAAATTTCTAAATCCATTAAAATTTTTGTCAAAAAAGGATTTTCAAGAAAATTACATAACTTTTTCTATGAACCAAATTCAGTCCCTTGGAAAGTTCTCTAAGAATGAATAATAACATAACTTATCGTTGCTATAATTGGAAATCTCAGTCATATATTTCTATTTTCAATACAGTTTTATGACCTTTTATACATCCTTTTATCATTATAAAAATCAATTTGTCTGAAAAATTGGTGTGAATTGGTTTTTTTTTTTTTAGCATTTTAACATCAGATGGTGCCGGTTATGTGGGGAATTTCAGTTTTCTCAAAAAACATGTTTTTTTTTTAATCAATCATTAATCAAATGAGGTAAACCAATGGAAATTTCTGAAAGTAAGCATTTAACCCTCTGCTTAAGCATGGCTTCATTGGAATTTAAGATTATTTTGTCACTAATCTAAAAAAAAGATTTATTTTTTTTCCCTACATATCCAATAATAGGTCTGGACATGAAATAGCTAGCTTGTGAGCAGTTTTTCAAATTTTTATGGTAAAAGTTAGCACTGTATCTTTTGTTTCTTTTTATGAGCTTCAAGTACTAGTTAATACCTTTAAAATGATGTATATATTCTCCTGTTTTACTGTATGGGGTCCCTGTCTGCCAAGAAAGGCGCCTATAAATAAAATGTATTATTATTATTATTATTATTATTATTATTATTATTATTATTATTATTATTATTATTATTATTATTATTATTATTATTCACATCTCTATCTTAAATATTTTTTGAATTACTGTATAAAATGTTGTCGGGCACTCCCTACATAACCGTTGACTTGACCCAGTTCTTAAAGTGACCTGCTGACGTCTGAATGGCAGAAAACTTTCACAGGATAAAGCGATTATTGTTACACACATGTATAAAGGTCTGAGACATAATATTACATTGTCATTCTATTGTATTTACATGTCGACTGAATGTAAGGGTCTACTTAGACATTTGTTTCACTGATATCACTTTATGTCACCATACATTAGAAATATGTGTTTTTGTTCCTTGTGTATTTTGGAGCTCCTCTGCCCTCAAGTGGCAAATGGACTTTGCATTGCATTCAATTTAAAGATTCAGTGTGCAAGATTTTGCAGGATTTAAGAGGATGTAATGGCAGAAATGGAACAGAATATTCATTATTCAGTTGTATTTTTCCTTAGTGTACAGTCAGTGCCAAATGTTTTGGCAGTGACAAGCCAGCCAAACAAAACAAGTTTTGTTTTTGCAAGCTTTGCCAGGTTTTTTGAAGGGCTTATTTTCCCCACATATTTCTGAGATGCACTGAAGAACAATTTGTACACATTAAATAATTTTCAGACTTTCAAGACTTCTATCAGGAAATACATTTTCATTTATACATTTATGTCATAAGTACAATTGTGTCACCATCTAAAGTTTTGGCCCTACCTGTATAATCTCAAGACAGGAGCCACTTTTACACAGAGATCCTGGAAAAAGGTGACCAAACAATCAATCAGGTCAGTGTTCAGATTATATCAGACACTATTCCATGATTCAACACATAAGTGGTATGAAACCAGAGTTGCAGAAGGAGGGTGTGCATTTTCAAATTTCCCCTGAGTTTGGCTCCTGGAACTTTAGTGTGGGAAATTTTACCCCAGAGATCTGAGGAGATCTGTCACATTAATATACAGAATTAATAAGGAGGAAATAGTCCCTGTTTCTGATGGGTTGATTCGAACCAAGAGCTCAAATAGAAGCAAAAATCAATTGATTTTTACCAGGGTTATGTTTCAGTTATTCGCGTGAGTTTGTGCTTGGTTAAATCTGGACTGGTCAGAAAAAGGGCCACAGTGATAGTCGAACAGGTGAAGACAGCAGAGCACAGCTGCATACAGTCGAGGACAAAATTATTACCCCCCCTATGAAATTTTAAGTTTCTTCAAGATTTTCCTAAGTACTTTTTTAACAGAGCAAGGAATTTTCAACATAGCATTTCTGAATATACTAGTTTTCTTTAGAAGGCACAAATTATTTATATTTGCACACCAAAACAGCATTATTTAGAAAAAAACTAAAATAACCAGGGACATTATTATATTCCCCCTTTAAGAAATGACCATTTATGAAGTCATGGCACAAACCACTTTTGTGCAATGATGTGCTGTAACTTCACAGGTGATGTGTTTAAAAGTGATCAGGTGAATCAAGTGATTTCACTGAACATTTAAGTGAAAACATGGTATAAAAGCCTCAGTATGGCTCATTGAGCTGTCAGTTGAGAAAGCACCATGCCCAAAACTAGAGAAATCCGTTTGGACCCGAGAAAAATGATTATTGATGTAGACAAAGCAGGAGAGGGATGCACAAAGCAATCCAAGCATTTCCAAGTGTCAAGAACTGGAGTGAGAAGTAGAATCCAGAAATTCAAAAACAGCCCCACAGTACAGAACAAGCCTTGCAGAGATAGGAAGTGAAAGATTTCAAAGACCCTGGAAAGAAAACTAGTGAGAGGTGGGTCTAAAGACCCCAGAACAACTGCCAAGACACTGGTGAATGACTTGGCCACGTCAGGAATCATAGTCTCTAAGAAGACAGTCACTAGAGCTCTGAACTGGAATGGACTGAGAGGATGCAGACCAAGAAAAACTCCACTTTTGAAGAAGAGACACCTTTAAGCCAGACTTAAACATGCTCAGGACAACCTGGAGAAACATTATGCATACTGGAAGTGTGTCCTATGGTCTGATGAGACTAAACTAGAGCTCTTTGGTCATAGAGGCAGCGTTTATGTTTGGAGAAAAAAGGGAGAGGCATAGAACCCAAAGAACACCGTCCCTACAGTGGAACATGGTGGTGGGAGTATTGTGTTGTGGGGATGCTATAGTGCATCTGGAACTAGAAATCTGGTCAAGGTGGAAGGAATCATGAACAAAGAAAGATGTGGAGATTTTGAAAGAAAACCTTCAGCAGTCAGCAGTAACACTGGGTCTGGGTCACTGCTTCATCTTCCAATATGACAACAATCCAAAACATACATCTCTCTTGGTGAAGAACTATCTTCAGAAGACCAAAGTGAATGGAACTGAGTGGCCTGCACAGAGCCCAGACTTTAGTCCCATTGAAAATATTCGGGGTGACCTAAAAAAGAACATCCATGCCAGAAGGCCACCAGATCTGGAGGAGCTGGAAAGATTTTCCAAAGAAGAATGGGCTGGGATTCCTCAAAAAAAGTGTCAGAGACTTGTAATAAAAAAATACTATGACTGCAGGCTGTTATCCAGCAAAAAGGAAACACAACTGACTATTAGGATCAGGGGGGCTAATAATTTTGACCCTGGTACTTTTTGTTTTTTGTGGAATATTTTCATTTCTGTGTGCAAACTAAAATCATGTAAGCATCCAAAATAAAACTAGGATATCTAAAAAAGCTGTGTTAAAGATGTGTTGCTCTGTGTAAAAGCACTCGGGAAATACCTTTAAAACAATGACATTTTTGTAGGGGGGCTAATAATTTTGTCCTCAACTGTACACTACCGGTCCAAAGTTTTATAACACCCCAGTTTTTCCAGTTTTGTATTTAAATTCAAGCAGTTCAACTCTGATGAACAGCTGAAATGGTACAAAGGTAAGCGGTGAACTGCCAGAGGTAAAAAAAAAAAAAAAAAAAGAAAGAAAGAAAAAGGTAAGGTTCAACAAAACTGAAAAATAATGTACATTTCAGAATTATACAAAAAGGTGAACAAGAAATGGGTTAACAACGTAAAGCAGTTCTGCAGCAATGGAGGTTGATCAAGCCTTGATAGTTGGTGCTACCAGTTCCTCCAGGTGTCCCAGCGTTTGTGAATTCCTTCAACCCCCTGTGTCTGCAGAACAGGAGTGTTGAACACACTTTGGTACCATACTGTTGTGAGCATTATTGGAACAGTATTGGACTGCAGAAAGTAGTGTGTTACTATAAAAATGGAAAAGAGGAAAAGGCAATTAACCATAGAAGAGAGACAGAGCATCAGAAGAGTGAAAAATGTAGGTGTGTCCTACAGAGAAATGTCCAAGAAAGTCCAGGTGTCAGTAAGTCCAGTTTCCTTCACCATCCAAAGGCACTCAGAAACTGGACTGGAAATGCAGACAGAAGAGGTCTGGAAGAAGCAAAGACACAACAGAACCAGAAGACAAGTTTATGACAGTCAACAGCTGGAGTGAGAGGAGACTGACAGGACAACAGCTGAAAGAAGAGAGAAGAGAGAGGAGGAGGAAGAGAGGAAGAGTTTCCACTGGGAACAGCAGACTGAACAGTTGCAGGTTTGATGGGTCCAGTTGCAGCTAAAGCCATTGCTCAGACTTCAGAATAAGAAGAAGAGGCTTGGCTGGGCCATGAAACACCACCAGTGGACTACTGAAGACTGGAAGAAGGGGTTATGGACTGATCAAACCTGCAACTGTTCAGTCTTCTGTTCCCAGTGGAAACTCTTCCTCTCTTCCTCCTCCTCTCTCTTCTCTGTGCTTTCAGCTGTTGTCCTGTCAGTCTGCTCTCACTCCAGCTGTTGACTGTCATAAACTTGTCTTCTGGTTCTGTTGTGTCTTTGCTTCTTCCAGACCTCTTCTGTCTGCATTTCCAGTCCAGTTTCTGAGTGCCTTTGGATGGTGAAGGAAACTGGACTTACTGACACCTGGACTTTCTTGGACATTTCTCTGTAGGACACACCTACATTTTTCAGTCTTCTGATGCTCTGTCTCTCTTCTATGGTTAATTGCCTTTTCCTCTTTTCCATTTTTATAGTAACACACTACTTTCTGCAGTCCAATACTGTTCCAATAATGCTCCAACGGTATGGTACCAAAGTGTGTTCAACACTCCTTTTCTGCAGACACAGGGGGTTGAAGGAATTCACAAATGCTGGGACACCTGAAGGAACTGGTAGCAACAACTATCGATGCTTGATCAACCTCCGTTGCTGCAGAACTGCTTTAAGTTGTTAACCCATTTCTTGTTCGCCTTTTTGTATAATTCTGAAATGTACATTATTTTTCAGTTTTGTTTAACCTTACCTTTTTTTTTTTACTTCTGGCAGTTCACTGCTTACCTTTGTACCATTTCAAGCTGTTCATTGGACTGGAACTGCTGGAATTTCGATACAAAACTAAAAAAATTGGGGTGTTCTAAAACTTTTGACTGGTAGTATATGTCAGTGGGATGAAAATTTGCAGTGATGAGAGGCCTGACTAAAATCTCTACACAACCAGAAACAACCCCATTATGAGTCACAGGACTCCCCTTCACACTCACACACACACACACACACTCTCACACACACACATACACGCACACACACACACACACCACACATCTCAGAGCCCAGGCTGCCAGTATAAACACAGACTCCCAAAGTGAAGTCAGAGCTGTTTCAAACAGAATCGCTAACACCCCTACGTCACTGACAGCCCCCTCCTCACATATGTACTCACACACACACACACACACACACACACACACACACATACAGTCACGAGTCTGTTGGCGTCAGACTTAGCGTTTGCTCACGCACACGTCTCCACGTCTTTGTGATGTGATGTTAAAACATTGAATTCCCCTCCATCCTCACAGGTCTTTGAGAACAGTAGGGCTGCCCTCATTCAGTCTTTTTCCTTCATTTGAGAGAAGCCAGACGAGAGGAGGAGGAGGAGGAGGAGGAGAGAAAGACCGATAGTGGAGGAACCAAGAATGAGGAAGGCAGGATAGGAGGAGTGGAAAAAAAAGAAAAAGTTGAATTATTGAGTTTCAAAAGAAAAACAGCTTGTTTGTGTCTGACTTGGTTAATTCTTTTCTTGTTAATGCAAAATGTACACACATCACAATGCAGCGCTTTAGTCCTCAGGGTAGTTTAGATATTCCACTTTTTCCTCAGCGAGCACACCATCCAGCGGCACAAAGAAATCAATGCCGATGATCTGGCTCCGTTTTTTACCCAAAGCCTTCGTATCTATTCTCCCCTCCAACCGCACACCCTCTTCTCCCCAGCCCAGCTATGTCTGTGAAGAATCCAAGATGGATTTTTCCTCATTCTTTTTCATCTCACTGTGGCCATCTCCAGAGTATATTCAGGTAGCCAAGGACAGGTTGGCAATACTTACACGTGTGCGGTTGCCATAACAACGTACAGTGAGGCAGTGAACAGTGATCCGTTGTTTCAGCATGTTGGCTCATACTTAGGCTCTCAATGAAACCCAGCGAAATGTTGTAATATTGAATTTTTCAGATACAAAGCCAGACACTCCCAACTACTTCATCTGACTATGAATTGATGGTATAAAGGCCTGCTGGTTATTTTCTTCTGCTCTGCTTAGATGAGTTAACTTTGCTTCAATTCCTCATTGTTATCTTCAAAGGTTTATCTTAAGGGGGGCATCTTGTACCCCCTTTAAGTCTGATATTTCCCTATAATAAATATTTAGTCAGAGCACCAAAGGCAGTGTGAAGGATTATAAGAATTTATGCCAAAGGATTACATTTTTGAGGCCAAAAAGTCTGTATTTAATAGGTTTTGAAAATGGCTGTGGTGAAGTTAAACCCTTGTGTGTGGTTTCACGTAGACATGCCAAATTTGGTACAAATTCAGATAAAGATTTTTAATCCCGAGGGGGAAATTCATTATGACAAGTCCAGAAGGGCAAAAAGCCTTTAGGAGCCACACGCCAAACCCAACAGGAAGGATGTTATTTTTAATGGTGTCCCTTTCTGACCTTGGAGCCAGGACTGCCGTATCATGCGAAGGTGTCAGGATGGTTTTGGTTGTCCTGACTGAAATCATTGATGATATTGTTGGGTCATAAATTCTGGGATATCCAAACAGGTTGCTTTAAGGCCCAGTTGTCAGAACAGAAGTGGCAACCCTTTGTCTGTAGAGTGAGCATTTTGTTTGTTTAAGAGTTGCTCGACCTATTTCAGGATTGTTACGCCCCAGCCTAGGGGTTCACCAGGGCGAACATAATATGCTCAATTTTGTCCCCTCCCAGCTCCCAAGCACACAAGTCAGTCAAAACTAAAAATTCACAATATTTATTACTGGTATTTTGCTAAACAGCTAAGGAAGGGTTAGGGGAAGGTGCGGCTAAAACAACAAACAAAATCTCTTCTGTTGAGTTTAAACTAAATTACCTAATCAAAAATAAATGTATGAAATAAAATACAGAAAACTTACCTAAACTTCCTAACCAAAAAACAGGAGAAAACGGGAAAACGAAAGAGCCCACCTCCCCTACCGGAAAAAGGAACGAGTTTCCAAAAACATCAATTTACAACTATATACAATCGAATTTATCACAGCAACGCACGAAGACTGACGGTCCCACACACAGAACACAGGGTTGAGAGCTGGCAGGAGGCAAGAGAGAGGACGGACGGAAGCGTCAGGGCCATTTTTAAAGGGTCCGGGCAATCATGATCCACCAATCAGCGTCCTGCAACACAAACAGACACAAAAGGGCACAGCACACCTACAGGACGAACACACACACTAAACAGAAAACACATATACGTATACATATAAATAGACAAATTATGACCAAGGGTCATAACAAGGATGATGTATTTTTTTGTCTTTTTAAATAAGGAAACACCTTTTTATAACAACGTTCAAAACCTTAACTTTAACTGTTTTTTCACCCTGTCCCCCAAATCCTACCAAATCCATTGGAAAAGTCCCAGCATGTGTCCATGTGTGATGTGTGAAAACTGTATGATGTCTTATATATGTGCTAGCATTATCCTCTGTTCTTCACTGCAAATTTTGAAGAAAAGGGTTCTGTGGCGGCACGACCAAAGTTGCAGCGGCTCGATGTCCCTAATTCATCGATAGTTTGATTCGTTTGATGTACTCTGTACTGTCAAATGTTAATAAAGGCTATTCTGATTCTGGTTCTTAAGCATCCACTTTTATGATTTAACCAAGTCGGCAGCATCAGGAGTGTCTTAATGTTAGTCGAAGTTCACTTTGGTTACATCCTCCAGTCGCTGAAGCCTTGTTTGTGTGTAATATAACTCTGTTGTGCAGAATTTATTTTTATTTTTGTCACTTTAACCGAAGCTGACTTGATTTTGTTTCGTTGACTCATGTATAGATTTTCTTTTTTTTTTTTTTTTTTTTTTTTTTTTCAGAATCTTTATTGTATTTTGTGATGCAAACTGTTTTTTAGTCTTGTGTGAAGTATTTTGTAATCTTGTTTTGGAAAAGTCCTACATAAATATAGTGTTACAGACTAACTTTCTGCCAGATGGTTGGTTGGTCCACCACTGTTAGACTGCCAAGGCTCAGTGTGTGTGTGTGTGTGTGTGTGTGTAAAATACTGTATATATGTATTTTTTAAATGTATTTATTTTTAATTAATTAATTTATTTTTTCCATGTGTATCAACAAGCAACACACCAAAAAACTGAGTTGTAATTCTACCTGTTTTGCCAAAATTCGTATAGGTCGTGGAGTCGTGTGTGCAGAAATTCTGCCATGGATAAAATTAGTAAAGTGATAATTGCTGCTCATTTTGGTGTTTATTCCTGCTCTGACTCCTCCTTGTGGCAGGTATTTCCCGTCTGGATGATCAAATATTCATCAACCGTAACCCCGGCGTTCCATCTGTTGTGAAGTTCCACCCCTTCAACACTTGCATCGCCGTGGCCGACAAGGACAGCATCTGGTCAGAGACAGAGATTACAGCACACCAAACATTCTTGATCATTTTTTTTACAATGTGAACCGAATCAAAGAATGAACTCTATACTGAATACTTGGTGTGTGTTTGTGTGCTATAGCTTCTGGGACTGGGAGAAGGGCGAGAGGCTGGACTACTTCTACAATGGAAACCCACGCTACACTCGCATCACCGCCATGGAGTACCTGAACGGACATGACTGCTCATTACTGCTCACTGCTACAGGTAGCACAAAACACAAGGACAGATTGTGGATGTTGAAACGCAGATGTAATAATGTTAGTTTAGAGCAGGGGTGTCAAACTCATTTTAGTTCAGGGGCCACATTCAGCCCAGTTTGATCTGAGGCAGGCCAAACCATTCAAATAACAGCATAAGAACCTATAAATAATGACAACTCTAAGTTTTTCTCTTTGTTTTAGTGCAATAAAAACACTAAATTATGAAAATATTTACATTTAGAAACTGTCCTTTCACTAAAAAGATGTGAATAACCAAAAAAACTAACATTTCTGGAGAACAATAAGCACAGTTTTAACAATATTTTTTGCCTTATCATTTGTACATGTGACATACACACAATGTTACACAAAGATTTGATAACAAGCCTAATGTTAACATTTTGAAGTTTGGACCTAAAATAAGAATGATTTCTGCAATATCATGTGTCAGATTATTATTAACAATTTACAGATTAGTTTAGTTTATTAGTTTGATCCCCATTACTCTTCCTGGGGTCATCAACAACACAAAAACAAAGCACCACAATTTCCCACAACTCACTCAACAAACAGGATGTACATACACTCAACACAACACAAAAACCAAAAATCAACAACAGCACACAATACAAAACAATTATAATAACAATGATAATACTAACAACAACAGAAAAACATAATAAACCAAAAATCAGAAACAAAAAATAAAAACATAAAATAAAAATAAATAAATAAAAAAATCTGATCTAAAAATGTACAAAACATTTACCAGAGTATTGTTAAAATTGTACTTCATTTTCAGGTTTACATTTTATTGTTTATTTTATTCTTTTGCCCTGAACTAAAATCAGTTCAACACCCTGGACTGTTAATATCCTCAGTGTCATTTTTGCACCGTGGGTCGCATTGGAACCTGTGGAGGGCCGGTTTTGGCCCACGGGCCACATGTTTGACACCTGTGGTTTAGAGCAAAAAAATCATGCAGATAGCTGAGTAATCAGCGGACAACAACACATATGATGTGATAAGACATGAAAAATGATTTACCCTGCCAGAAGTTTGTATCAGAAAGGTGGAAATCAACAGCTGAAATCATCATCTAAGTTGAAGTAATAAATGCCTAAATAAGAAAAAATATAAATCTGGATGACTGAACGTCAAACTTAATGCAACGGGCACTATTCACACAGCTGCCATTCTCCTCTGGCATGATGTTCAGGGTGTGGGGGCTCAAATGCTGTTATGTAAAACACAGTAGTTCATAGTAGTTCATGTGGGTTGACTGTTGAGTCTTGTTTGTTTTTCTCCTCATATTTCCATCCAGAGGGCCAACATGCTGTTTAGTGTCTTCCATCTTTATGGGTTGGTTCTGCTGTCTGTCACTACCGGACCTACTGACCATTTGCACATGCAACGCGTTAACTCTACTTGGACAAACTGACCCAAATACGTTGCTAGAGATTTTTATGAGTCAGTCTGTGCTGCGGATGGGTTAATTGCATTAAAATTTTAATCAGATTAACTCTTTCGGTGCCAGACAGTTAAGGGGCTAATAAGCCTTAAAAGTGCCACAGAATTTGGCCGTTTTTCAGTATTTCGCGTCGTTTTTATAATCGAAGTCTGAATCGTCATCAGAACTCATTTTCTAGCAGATGGGACTGTTTTGACAGATCGCTGTGTTTACGATATTACTACAAAATGGCCATCTAATTTGCATATGATTTCATTCATAAATTCATTCATAAAATTTCCCAAGTAGAAAACGAAACGCGAGCTCTTCCTTGGTCAAAAACCGCTCGGTAACATCTGACCGATTGCTAATTAGATTCAAAACGCACCGGACGCAGCCGATTCATTATTGATCATAATTTGCAAGAAGATTTGAAAGAATGTCATCGAAATGTGAGAAAGAAATGGGGGTGGATGGTTTGTTTGTACACAAATATGGCGTGTTCTCCAAAGCCGATCTGATCGGCCCGTGGCACTTTAAAGGTTGTATTCGTAAAGCCGATTTAATCGGCCCATGGCATTGAAAGTGTTAATCATGATGATAGATTAATCTGTGTTAATTTTGACAGCCCTAATTAATATGTAAATCTGGAAATGATTATCAAACTAGGCAATTGTAAGTGCATTTTTTTCTGTACTTTTACCCCCAAATGAGTGCCACTTTTCCACTGACAGTCTCAGTTCACCTCGAATCAGCACATCCTGTCGTACATTTAGTTTTAGTACCAGTTAGGGTTCAGAGAGAGCTGAGTTCCTTTATTTAAACCTAATACAGAGACGCCAGTCTTTTCTCCATACTCAGATTTAGCTGCAGTAGATCAAGTTTTTAATTCTTAACCTCCTCAGACCCAGCTATGGGTTTTCTGTCCACATTTGTGGACAAGAGTTTCACAACTTTATACAAAAAAAAAGAAAAGGAAACTGTCCACCACAAAGGACATTCCATAAAAATTTTAAAAACTGCATCTGAAAAAACTGTTGCATCATGATGTTTCTAATATAGACACTTATTTAATAAAAAACAAAAGAGCTTGTACTTTGCTGACATTTCCTGGGTCTCAGGAGGTTAAATACTGTTTACGCTCCTGGTCTGTTTAGAGCAGTGCATTGCTTCACTTAGCTGTGTCCATCCTCTGAATGGGGCCATGTTGACATAAACTGTTAGTTACTCTTTACTTTACCCTGAGATGGACAGCACAGATGAAGGACTACCAAACAAACCCCTCTTAAAAGCCCTGTTCTATAGCAGAGGAATCCATAAAGATCCAGTTTTGCAGATGCAGCGGGAACGAACGATAGACTTCATCTTTATTAGGGCTAGTAACTTTACTCTACGACTTCATCCATTTCCTCTGCTCTTTGTCGTCACATGTTAAGTGGTAGAAGGACAACTGAACGTGTTTAATGGACTCAGGGACACTGTCCTGCAGCAGAACGAATACAGAAGTGGACCCGTAAACAGAAAATGGCATCATATCTTTACAAGTGGACACCTGCAGTGGAAGTGTAATGTGCTTAGGGTGACCAGGGGTCCCGCTTTGTGTGGGACTGCGCAGCACTATGACCATTTTTTCCACGTCCCGCAAATTGAGACAATGTCTTGCATTTGATTGGCTCTGGCTGTCCAAAGTGCAGGACAGTCGCCTTTCTCTAAACACGACTTTGATTTTATAACGGTGACAGCGCTATCACCATTGGCTGTGTCCGCTGTCAATCAACCTACATACACGTGGGGTCAGGAGTCCATCAACCTGTCACCAGTGTCCTCCTGAGCTCCGCCCACTCACACAAAAAACAAAGGCAAAAACCTCAGACACCGACATGCAAATATTGGAAATTCCGCACAAAAAAAGAAGATGCAGCTGCAGAAAAGAATGGGAAAATGTTTATACATGAGTGAAAGCGATGGGGGATGATTCACAGAGGGTACTCTGTGAACTGTGTCAAACTTATTTCTCCATCGCACATGGAGGCGAGTATGAGTTAAAGCGACACACTGTATGTATGTGATGTTTGGTCAGATTTGACCCATATTCCCTTTTACCTATTTTTAAGTTTGGAGTTTGAACTGAGAGACTTGAGGTGACAAAATATGCTTTTGTTAAGTATGTGGATATTTATTTTTTGACAAAATTTCACAGGATATTTACTTTATCTTAACTATTTTTTAGGGCTGGGCAAGTTAACGCATTATTACCGCGTTAACGCATTCATTAAATAACGCCGACAATTTTTTTTTTTTTTTTATCTCACGTTAACGCCGTTTTATTATTGTTCTGCATTTCAAGCAAGTCTTAGTTGATTTATACAAAAGGACTCTTATTTTGAAACTCATGGTTTTATTTTGCCGGTCCACATGCCGGTGCTGTGTGTACGTGCCGGCTGAGAGGAGAAAAGAGCGAACTTTACAAGTAATGCTGAATCAAACTGTGTGTAACTCCTGCAGTTCAACGCCTGTATGTATCAATCATTCTGTTGTTTGCTAAATAATTTCACATGCAAACGTGACGTTAGAAACATGTTTATGACGTTATTTTGGATGTGTTTATTACAATGTGTTATTAACATGCTTAAGCTAATTCGTTTATGCTAGCAGTCGGAGATGGGTTGCTAATTCTTTATGCAGGCTCATGTTAAGTTTATGTAAATTCATTGGTTGTGTTTAGGTCTAATATGCCAGCCTTTGAACTAACCTTTACTTATTTACCATGTGATTAGCTCGATGCTAACTTGAATGGGAAAATCCATAGACACGCTAACGATTAGCATTTACAGCTTAATTTAAGATTTACAACGTCTTTTTATCCATCAACAAAGGTTCACATCAGAGATATTTGATACTATTCATTCTGACAACAACTGAACAGAAAATACTCACAGGCAAACGTTTTTGGGGCCATACAAACAGAGTGAAAGAAACGTGTCTGTTAGTTCCTTCTTATGTCCGAATTGACTATGGTAACACCGAAAGGACAAAACATACGTTAGTGCAACTTATTCTGACCACTTCAGGGCCCCTTTTGCTTGCTTTGAACAACTGAACATCACATATTATTGGGCTTATTAGTATTAGTACTGATTAGTAGGCTTAAGACTCCTGTCAATCACTCACAACTGTAAATACACTGGTGGGGACATAAACATGTGTAAAAGTAGTGTTTTTTACATGGACATTTTCATTTTAAATGTCTTCAGATGGTGGGGGGAGAAGGACACAGTTGTTTAGAAGAACTGACGTGCAATTATTTTTATCACTGGAGTACTTCCAGTCTGGAATATCACTGAAAGGCAATACACGCTGTTGATGCCCCCCCCCCCCCCCCCCCCCCAACAACTATGCGATTAATCGCAGAAATCCACACGATTAATCGCGATTAAAAATTTTAATCGCTGCCCAGCACTACTATTTTTATTACTGTGTTAGAATGCAACATGTTTGACTGTTCTGTGTTTGGATGCACAAAGGTTTTTAGTCCAAGTAATTTTAAGGTGACTGGAAGTGGAAACAGCTGTTACAGTGGTCCCTTGTTTATCGCGGGGGTTACGTTCTAAAAATAACCCGCAATAGGCGAAATCGGCAAAGTAGTCAGCTTTATTTTTTACAATTATTATATATGTTTTCAGGCTGTAAAACCCCTCACCACGTACTTTATTCACTTTCCTCAGACAGGCATTAACATTTTCTCCCATTTCTCTCTCGTTTAAACACTCTCAAAGTTCAAACTGCCGTAGATTTTTAAAAAATAAGTACAGTATTACCAGTATTACTACCGTCCTTCAGCATGTCCAGAAGTCCAACTTTTTGTACGATGGTTAGCATCTTCCTCTGCCTTCTGGGTGCGACCGCAGGTGCCTTTGTCGGTGCAGAACGTTTCGTCAACATTGTGGGTTTTGTCGGGGAGAAAACTCGCAAACATACAGCACTTGAACATTGATGTAAATTTGGCGAGAAGAACGCATTCTGTACTGTACAGGAGACACGGCACAGAGGAGATGGATTGACAATGGTCTGCAGTCCCTTAGCCAATCAGGACGCAGAACACAATGCGCGTTCATACGCTGTAAAAAAAAAAAGCATGCAAAATTGCACTAAAAAAAAATCCGCGAAACAGTGAGGCAGCGAAAGGTGAACTGCGTTATAGTGAGGGACAACTGTGTAATGTTGTCAGTTCTGCCTTTTTGTTTTGTTGCACATAGAATAGTTTATCTTTGAGGGTTGAGAACATATACTCAAATAAAAAAAAGCTGATTTTGTAAAAGTATTTAATTACAAAATTTGAAACCAGAGGTTTCTTTTTTGACTTTTTACAAGTAGGTTTTTTGTTTTGTTTTTACAAGCAAAAAAAGTTGATGAAACCTGTGCAAAAAAAGCAAAAAATAAATACCCAGTGCAAAAATATGCATACTGTGTGCAACCAAATGAAATTGTTGGTATTCATATTTATACGCTGGACAATAAGATGGACATTGTTTAAAAATCTAGACTTTATTCCAGCATTACGGTTATGTGTCCCACATTGTCCCACACAAACACACTCCTTGTCCCACATGTGGCTCATAAGCAGCTGGTCACCCTGAATGTGCTGGTACAAATACTGAGTCAGGTTTAGTGGAAAAGCAGCATTATTCCAGTTCAGAAGCCTGATATTATTCTTGTGCCCAAACCGATAGTTATTATGTAGTTTGTCAGTGCTGATTAACTGATCCACACCAAGGTTGGAATAGTTTTGGATTTTTCATTCTAGTTTAGTTTTATTTAGTTTTGACTTTTTTTTCTCTAATTCAGTTCGTTTTAAATTAGTTTTTAAAGCAGGTTTGCTAGTTTTTATTAGTTTTCTTTTTTTTTTCTAAATGCTTAGTTTTAGTTTAGTTTTAGTTTTGTCGTATCTTTTCTCTTCTTCTCTGTCGTCGTATTCAAATAAATCCCAGACAGGACTCTGCTGCTTTCTCCCAACTTTAGTCTCCATGTTTCCAGGTAGAGTGGGGACCAGAAGACGACTGGAAACCACAAGTGATGTGAAGTGACGGACCATTAAATATCATATGGTGCCAACAGCTAAATCTGCTCGAGCAAAATAAATCAATTTCACATCAACCCAACATTAACAAAGACGAAAACAAAGGGAATTTTATCCATAATTTTTATACGTTTTAGTTAGTTTTGTAAGCACGCAATATAGTTTCAATTATTGTTTTTTCTTTTAATTATAGTTTTTATATATTTCATTTAACGAAAATGTATTTTCATTATTAATTCTAGTTTTCGTCATTTCGTTACTTTTCGCTAACGATAATGACCTTGATCCACACACATGCAGTACTTCTCAGAGTAAAAACTCGAGTTGGAAACCTTATAAATTCCTTCCTGTACCAGCAGCTCAAATGTCCGCACCCACCTGAACAGTTGAAATCTCAATGAGACTCATTTGTAGGAGCAACAAACGTTAAACACTTGACTCTCGGCCCCACCAACACACACACAATTCTCTCATGTGAATTCATCATCATTCATCACTGTGGTGTTATCTATGGTGTTATCTTCATAACCCAGAGGAGTATTGCAACACAACTATACATTAAGGTTCGTGCAGAAACACATTTATTTAGTTTTGTGTCTGTACTGTGTCATTAAACTCTGAATGAATGCTGTATTTCACCGCACACCTCCTGAAAAATTGCTCTGATAAAAGCTCAGGGATGAATAAATTTAAGTCATCAAAATGTAATGAGCACTTATTCAGCTTTTCTCCATCGGTCATGCGCTGAAGGATATCAGAGAGGACATTAGTTATAAAAAATATAAAGCTCTACAACGGTAAAACGCAGAATGTAAATCAAACGGAGACTTTTATGGCTGGTAATAGCTTTCTCATAAGAGCGCATGGACATGTTTTATGTGTGGCTCAGCGTCTCGGCAGCGTTACGGCTTCACTGTTCAGACGGAGTTTTAGGGTTAGAGACACTTGCCTCGTGTTGATTCAACCTGACGGCACACTTTTAAGCAAGGAGTTGTTTTAAGCTGCTATAGATATTTAATTGATTTTTTGTGTGTGTTTCTGTGTACGTTCCAAGGTTATTATCGTTAACGAAAACGAACGAAATGATGAAAACTAAAATTGAAAAAACATTTTTGTTAACTGAAATAAATAAAAACTTGAATTAAAAGGAAAAAAATGATAACTAACTGAAACTATATTGTGTGCTTACAAAACTAACTAAAAGGTATAAACATAATGTATAAAATTCCCTTAGTTTTCATCTTTGTCAATGTTCATATAAGATGGAACATGTGAAACTGAAACTAAAGACACTTTAATAATTCCTCTATGTTTCCTGTTGTTGTGCACCTCATTTCCTTTCCCCTACCTTTGTAAATTTGTATTTGAGGGAGCACAACTTTTGTTGCTCGCACCGGAACCAGAACTGGGCCCGGATGACGGCCTGGTGTTCACTCTGCCGCTAGATTCACAAACGTCGCTAAGTAGCGAATCAAATACATGACATTCCTGTAAATGAATCACATGCTGTGGACAAATGTTTGAGCAGATTGGAGGGATTCCACCCTTTTGAAGAAATGGAAGCTTTGACAGTGTTCCAGTGGACCTGGTGTCGTCTGTTTGGACCGTTTCTGCCTTAACGCCATGTTGGCTAAAACAATGCAACATGCATGTGACGACATCACTAGGGGTGGGAATCGAGAAACAGTTCTTTTTGAAAATTGGATCCCAGTAACTTGATTCCTTGGAATCCTTTGCCTGCCTGCTTAACAATTCTGCTTATCAATTCCACCTTCGTTGTGCATGCGCGATGATGTCACACGTACGCTGCATTGTTTTGGTCAGAATGTAGCCAACATAGGGCTGAGGCAGAAACGGTCTAAAAAGACGACACCAGGTCCACTGGAACACTGTCAAAGCTTCCATTTCTTCAAAAGGGTGGAACCTCTCCAATCTGCTCAAACATTTGTCCACAGCATGTGATTCATTTGATTCGCTACTTAGCGGCGCTTGTGCCCCCCCCCCCCAAAAAAAAAAAACGGGCCCAGCATCATCTGTTATTATTTGTATATACTGTATATGTTTATGTTTTCTGTGCAGATGGAAATATAAAAGACAGTTAATGCAAACACACCCGTTTGTACTCTTTTATTCCCTCACCCAATGAGAATTGATAAGAGAATTGGTAAGGAATCGGATCAATAAGCAAAATCGATAATGGAATCAGAATTGTTAAATTCTTATAGATTCCCATCCCTAGTCATCACGCATGCACAACAAAGGCAGAATCCATAAGCAGAATCGTTAAGCAGGCAGGCAAATGATTCCAAGGAATCGAGCTACTGAGATCCGGTTCTCAAAAAGAACCGGTTCTCCATTCCCACCCCTAGGTACATAGGTGTGACTGTCCATTCTTAAAGAACAAGATCTCAAGAATGATTCATCAGAATGTTGGTACAAGTGTTCTTTTGTCCTTGCTTCTGCCTTTTCTTATGAATGCAATGTTCGTCCAACACCCTGAGAGGTTTCACACAAGCGTTCACCAGCGTTCACCCGAGGATGAACTGATTAGATTCTCGCAGCCAAAGGTCTCCCAGAGCATACTCAGATTATTATAGAGAGAGCTGCACGAACAGATGATGATGATGCAAAGACAGTGGATGCATTTCATTGATTACTGGTTCTTTTTTCCAGATGACGGAGCGTTGCGGATCTGGAAGAACTTCGCTGACCAGAAGAATCCAGAAATGGTAACAGCGTGGCAGGGGCTGTCCGACATGCTGCCCACCACCCGAGGTCAGCCCCCCGGCAGCGCTCACAGTAAAGACCAGTGCTCTATTTTCTATCAGCTCCCCCCTCCCACTCATACTCCCACAGTACTTCCTGTACTTAGTCATCACTGTCACCCCCCCCACACACACACTCACTTTTTCCTCTCCACCTGTAGAAATAGGTGTTCTGCATGTGTCTTGCATTTACACACATCTTTATCATAGTTTCGGCAGCTTTTCTGTCTCCAGTCCACTGTTTTTGGAACCTTAGCCGCTAACAGAAAGAACCTTTGCATTTACAGACAATATATAAAAGATTAACCACATTAGAAAATGAAATGGACTGTTCTTTATTTTATCAACAAATGTCCGAAAATACCATTGTTTATTTTACTTAATTAATTATAGATGTGTGTGGCTGTGTTATGAGGTCTGGAAGATAGAAAATATACATAAAATAAAGTACAATCAGGATAATAGAGCACTTACCATCTATCCAATTGTGACTGTCAATGTATCAATTACAAAAACTTTTTTTTTTATTATTAGTGATAGTTAACAAGACAATGTGGACAGTAAAAACAACAACACATAAACAAAGGGAAAATCAAACAAATGAACAAACAAACTAAAAACAACGACAGAGTATTGACAACAACAATGTCATATTACAATGAAAAAGATCATAAATGTAAATAGCAAGTAAACAATATAGCTTTGATGAGGGGCGATAGGGAAAAGGGGAAGAGGGGGGTGTGAATGAAAGTGAGAAAAAGAGAGGGGGGAGTGAGGGGAAAATTAATAATTGTTGTAATAATACAAAAATATATAATAATAATACCAGTAGCCTAATTTGCTAGTATTATTGTGGCGGTGGTAGCGGCGAAGGCAGTCACAATACAACGAGTTAAATAATTTCATATTTGTTATAATGTATTTGTGTCAGTTACTATCTGAGTTTATATGGGTCAGTTTAAATTTAAATTGATTCAATTGCAAAAACTTGATGGAAATGATTGACCCTACTACACATGACCAGTGACTATTAATGACGGCTGACAATAGCCAGGTCAGCTCCAGTAGTAGCAGATGTCTGATATTAGGCTTCTCAACTGGAAATACTGACTTTAGGGAATATAATGGAAAATATTCTCTCACCTTCATTTTTTACAGTAAATTTGATGTTCAGATTATTCTGTTGAAGTCAAAATTATTTTTCTGACAATGCCCATTCTATTTTCCTTTGAGCGATATCAGACATTTAGTCAATTTTCAGGTGCCTTTTTCTGCTCCAAACCCTCACTATTGTATTGGCCAGGGGTCTGCAACCTTTATTATCAGTCAGAGCCATTCTGCCCCCTCTTCTGCCAAAAAAAAAAAAAAAAAAAATAGTGTGGAGCTGCAAAACACAACAGAGCTTATAAACTTTTAAAAGCTTTAGTGTTTTTTTACATTTATCTGTTACAACCACTGAATACAACAAACAGAAGTGCAGTGTGGAATGGATTCTGGAGTATGATTACTCTAAAAGTACACAGTAAAAGTAGTTCATAGTATTTGTGCTAGTAGTATATGAAGTACTAATACCAAAAATACCAAATTCATGAGGCACTTATTGTAAATCATAATTTTATTCATCATTGAATTTAGTCTTAAAGCCTATTTCAGATGAAAACACTTTTGAAGCTTGGAAGGGATTTTTGAGGATTATTATTCCAAAAGTACACAGTAAAAGTAGTTCATAGTATTTGTGCTAATAGTATTTGAAGTACCAATACCAAAAATACTAAATTCATGAAGAACTTATTGGAAAAATAATTTTATTCATCACTGAATTTAGACTTAAAGCCTATTTCAGACGAAAACAAACACTTGGAGCTTGGAAGGGAATCTGGAGTATGAGTACTCTAAAAGTACACAGTAAAAGCAGTTCATAGTATTTGTGCTACTAGTATATGAAGTACTAATACCAAAAATACCAAATTCACGAGGTACTTTTTGGAAATCCTAATTTTATTCATCATTGAATTTAGTCTTAAATCCTATTTCAGATGAAAAAACAAACACTTTTGGAGCTTGGAAGGGATTTTTGAGTATGATTACTTGAAAAGTACACAGTAAAAGTAGTTCATAGTGTTTGTGCTAGTAGTATATGAAGTACTAATACCAAATATACCAAATTCATGAGGTACTTTTTGAAAATCATAATTATATTCATCATTGAATTCAGTCTTAAAGCCTACTTCAGACAAAAAAAACACTTTTGGAGCTTGGAAGGGATTTTTGAGGATGATTACTCCAAAAGTACACAGTAAAAGTAGTTCATAGTTCTGACAGAGAGTGACTGGTGTTCAAATGGCACATCTACCATGTATATGATATAAATTAGGGATTCACTGATCTGTCACCTGGACACTGGTATCAGCAGGTATTTGCTGATATCACCCATTATCAGTATGGTCATATAAGGTGTCTTTCCACCGATGACAGTGGCTGAGAGTTATCTGTCGTATTATTTTAAAGATTTTTTTCATGAGTTCATTCAAAGATAAGGTGATGAAGGCATGAAAGGCTCTAAAGAGTAACTAATTTTATATTTGTAATAAAGAAAATAACAACAAAAACATAATAAAAACAGAAACTCACTCCAGTATTGGCATCAGCTTTTGACCATAACATCCTTTTAAATATTAAATTTAGAATGTTAAAATCTGTGCTTCCCTACTATAAATTTTATGATATAAACTATTAAAATTTGTTTAAGTAATGGATTTGTATGTGTTGATCATACTGTAGCTTCATTTAGGGTACATTTGATGAAAATTATATCAACATAACAAAATTTACCCTTTCATGCATGAGTTATAAGAACCTCAGTCAGGACTTTTTTATTCCTCTTCAGGCATGAAAAAAACAATGTGATTGAAAAATTTTTAACGAACCTATTTTTCATGGAGTTTAAAAATGTCCACTCATCTGGACACCGTGTGTTTAATTTTTGAGGCAAAGAAACATGTATTTAAATCACAATATCAGAAAGTGACATACTGTGTGAAAACTATAAAAGAAAAATGTTTTTGATGTTTTCTCACATTTTATCATTTTAATACTAGTTATTACTCACTTCATGGAGATAATATAAAAATAAAAAAAAAGAAAAAAGAAAACTATTAATTACAATCTTATAATAATTAGCAATTGATTTACACTCAAACATGTCACTGCAGATCAGACTTGTCAAGAACATAAAGTTACAGTAATGGTCTGAATGTCAGTGTATTATGGGATGTTGCATAAGTGTCCACTGTGTTGGCTGACATGGAACTAAAACAACAAAACCCATGAATATACAAGAGAACAGCTGGAGAAGAACTGTTCACTATAGTGACCACTATGCATGAAAGGGTTAATATTATAACTTTTTTTTAAATCTACATTTATTTAGCGCTTCATAGCTAAACTAACTAAATTTCCTTTTTTTTTTTTCTTTTTTTTTTTACATACTTTTTGCTATTCCACGTCCAATCTGACAGTTACTTGGAAACACGTTCTCTGATGTCAAACCTGTACCTCAGAACCACAGAGCCGCTTACAGAACATCACCAGATACTATTTCCTAGTCGCAGTAACATGTTGATAAAATAGTGGTCAGTTCATGTCGGGTCTGCACATGACGGCACTGTTCACATAACGTCTGCAGTTGAGACACTAAGTCAGAGTCTCTCAGTAACATGACCCCAGGTTATGATGAAAGCACATTTCAGTGGGTCTTCATATAGCCATCGGCTGTTTGTGCCACTGCGCTGACAGCTTTTCACACAAAAGTCAGTACTCTGAATTCAGTTCCACGTTTCAAAAGAAATTCAGCACAAACTTAAGGCCCGTCATAAGTCAAGTTTAACTTCTGTCGTGTTTCCTTAAGGACAGAACATGAATATGAAAATGAAACCACTAAATATTTGCAGGTCTAAATATAATGACGTGTAAAACTGTTGGTGGATTTGCTGCCATGTTTACCTTCTGTGTTGACACACTTCCATAATTCAGAAGTTATGTGCAAATATTTCAAGCAGGTCTGACACTAGAAGTACACACTTGTCAGAGACATCCACCCACTTCTGTGTTGTGCCAGGTTACCTACTCTCTCTCCCCTCGTCCACATTTTTCCTGCCTCTGGCATTTCCTCAACCAGCATTTCTGGGTCAGGGAAGTTTTGGGGGAAACTGTGACAGCTGGAGGAATGTTTGTACACTGTAAAAAAAAAAAAAAAAGGGTATCATTCTGACAGCAGGGGTGCCAAAAAAATACTGTAAAATAACGGAAAATAACCATCTCATAGAAATACAGTAATTTTCCATAATTAAAATACAGTTTTTTTCCCTAACTTTACATAAGATTTTGCTTTTTTTTTTTTTTACTTTTTAATGTTTAATAAAGAATATTATCATGCATTAAAACAATTGAATTATACATATATATGTGTATATATATATATATATATATATATATATATATATATATATATATATATATATATGTGTGTGTATGTATGTATGTATATAATTTTCAATGAGACTCAGTTGTCCAATCCACTGATAAAAACTGTATTTGGACAGTTTATCAGTGCTTATACATGTTATACATTCACAAAAATACATTTATTCACCATTTTTGTTGTGAAACCTCCTGTAATTACACAAGATATTTGTCAATTAACAAACAAGTCTTGTTAAACTTACAGAACAAATACTTCTTTTATAGTTAATTGCCAGTATTTTTATCTCGTTTTATTTTTTTTTTTTTTTTACAGTATTAAACTTTAAATTAACAGTTTAATCTCATAAACAGAAAAGAAATATTTGTGAAATTATGATACATTTGCAAATGTATTTTAACTGTATTTTTCTGTGAAAAAAGAAAAAATTTCTTTTAAAAAAAGTGTAAATTTTTTAGTTATTCACAGTTACAGTTTTTTCGTGTTATTTTCCATTTGACATGTAAAATCAGTTTATTTTTGTCATTTCATTGATATTTTCCTGTATCTTAAAAATACAGGAAAAATCGGTAAAATAAACAGTGAAAATTCTGTTAAATTACAGATTTTTTTTACAGTGTACTCTCTCCCCTCGTCCACATTTTTCCTGCCTCTGGCATTTCCTCTACCAGCATTTCTGGGTCAGGGAAGTTTTGGGGGAAACTGTGACAGCTGAAGGAATGTTTGTATATTCTCAGAATACTCAATCTGTTTGAAAATTAATAACTACTACTTGGTTTATTAGGAAACTTTTAGAGACATCAGTGGTCTGCAGTGTCAGGTTTAGGTGGGTGCACCTCTTTCAGATGTATAGAGCTCATCTCATATGGACTAAGATGCATATTTGGCTAATTGGAGGCAACGAGAGCAGAGATGTCAGGATGAGTGACTGGAGGACTGAACCTCCATGCAGAGGTGTCGACAACACCACGTGCACGCCGGCGTCTCCATCATTAACATCCACAGAGTCTTCGGAGGTCCACGGGGACCTGTAGGGAAGACGACACAGTTAACTAGCATCACTGTCTGTCTCACTCTCACGACACCGTCGCCCTGTGAGACTTGTGTGCAGGACTCTCCTGCTGCGAAGCACAGCCTTGTTTTTCAGGCAGACTTTAACATTTAATGGTGTGCTTGTTATCCTGGATGTATCGTTAGTGACAGTTGCTCTGTAGGTACTGCATTCACAAGTACAGTGGAGCCATCAATTTTAATATAAGCAGTCTCTCAACTGAGATCTTTTCCGGTGAAGTTTTATCGAAGAGTCCATCTTAAACTTGTGCTGTTGAGTTTTGAGTGTTACTCTACAGCAGGGGTCTCAAACATGCGGCCCGGGGACCAAATGCGTCCCGCCAAAGTTCCAATCCGGCCCGTGGGATGAATTTGCAAAATGTGAAAATTCCACAGTCCAGGCTGTTGAACTCATTTTAGTGTCGGTTCCACATACAGACCAACATGATCTACAGTCAGATAATAACAGCAGAAGAACCGGCAAGAAATAATGACTCCAGATTTTCTTCTCGGTTTGATGTGAATAAAATAATCTTACATTATGCCTGTAAATAATGACAACTTCAGTATTTTTGTTTTTGTTTTAGTGCAAAAAATAACATTAAACTATGAAAATATTTACATTTACAAACTATCCTGTAGCAATAAAATGTGAATAACCTGAACAAATATGAACGACCTGAAATGTCTAAAGAAAATCCAGCACAATTTGAACTCTTTTCTGCCTCTTACTAAGTGTTTAGTGTCTTTGTAGATCCAATCCATAATGCACATCTATAAATGATAAGTTGAGGCAGAATATTGTTAAAATTACACTTCATTTTCCTAGGAAATTTCAGTTTTTTCAGGTTATTCACATCTTTTTTGTTTGGATATTTTATAAAACTAAGTATTTTCATAATTTAAGTGGGTTTTTTTTTTGCACTAAAACAAAGACAACAATTTGAAGTTGTCATTATTTATGGGTTGTTATTATGCTATTATTTTACCGGTCCAGCCCACTTTAGATCAAACTGGGCCGAATGTGGAACCTGAAAGAAAATGAGTTTGAGAGCCCTGCTCTACACAAAGCTTCAGAAACAGCAGCTAACTCCATACTCTTCAAACACACACACACGTAGCTCTTCCTCATCTGTTTTCACATATGCCACCAGTCCATCCACCTGCCACGTAATTAATTTAGTGTTACAAACACTGCGCCGAATATCTTTCATACACAGTACAATAATTATAAGCTTGTGTTTGTGAATTTTTTAGGTTTTTAGCATTGCCTGTGCTTCATTAATAATGTACAAAACAATGAAATATTACAGGAGTCTGCCTTTGTGCTGCCAGAACCCTGCTGTACCACTGTATGCAGTTGCTACAAGGCTGAGAAGGTTTCTCGGGGGGGTGGGGGGGGGGGGTGCTGGCAGATGCACACAGGCAGTGTCACACAAACCCCAGTCCCTGCCCAACCTGTCCTCACTCATCTCACTGTGTCCTCCAGTAACAGGCTGCTGTTTTTCATCAGTCAACCCCCTCTGTGGACTCTTTGTGTCTGCCGTGTTTTCACTTTGCTGGTTGTTTAATATTATTTTGTGTTGTTCCCCTCCTTGAAAGAGGCAGAACAAGGCTGCGAGCAGTTTTCCACATGGCGTGCACCTCCATAACAGCAAATATGGCTCTAATGATTGAACCAAATAAATAGAGTTTTGAGGATTCTCAAAACAACACATCCTTATTCATGGGGTTGGGTGATATGATCCGAGGGATAGGTTTACCGATTAGAGCTGGGGACGCATACCAATGCCTTGGCCTTACTACGGTTGTAAACAACACATTTTTAATACTCCATTTGATGATATATAGGAGAAAAATTGTATTACAGTTAGGGCTGTGTATTGGCAAGAATCAGGCGATACAATACAAATCACAACAGAAGGCTCACAATACGATATATCACAATACTGGTAACAAGGCAATATTTTTTGTTTTGTTTCTTTGTTTAAAAGATTATTTCCTGGAAAAACCTTCAGTGCAGCATTTGGATAAATAAAGTTTTAATACACAGCTTTTCCAGTACAAAAAAACCCCACACAAACAAATAAATAAATAATGTTTTACAGACATTGCACTTTAAGATCCAGCTTAAATGTTTGTATTCTATTGTGAAAACAATTCATAGTGTTCAGTCCCTGAATCATCCAACATCAGAATATTATTTGTGTGCATTCCCAATAAAAAAAACAAACATCTGCCTTTTTCAGACAGTAAAAAGTGCTTTTAGGATGAACTGAATTATCCATTATTTCACAAAACAGCATTATCAATTTCAAAAAACTACATTTGAATGTGGCAGGACTAATATTCTGTTTATGAAACCTTTTGATACTTGTATTTACAGCTATAAAACAGATACCCTGTTGCCATATATACCATTACTGTGATTAGGGATGTAATGGTATGAAAATTTTATATTACGGTTATTGTGACCAAACTTATCACGGTTATCATTATTATCGCAATATTGTTGAAATTGTGCTCAAAATGTTCAAAAAGTACTGATACACAACCTGAAATAATTTAACTAAGTTGTGTTTTGAAAAATTAATTAATTAATTAATTAATTAAATTAAATAATAGCCACAATGTACTTTCTGTTGGCAGAAAGATTAAAATATATAAAAATAAAGTATAAAGTGTCATGAGATAACTTTTTTGTGATCTGGCGCTATATAAATAAAATTTGATTGATTGAGTGATTTGATTGGTTTTCCCCTGTAAGTCGCTTTGGAAAAAAGCGTCTGCCAAATGTGTGAACATAAACATAAAATATTAACATGTAAACAATCAAATATACAAATGTGCATTCAAGATGTCACCTTGTGGCCACTGTTTGACCATTTTCCAAATCAAGTTTGAGTTGTTTGAGTTTCTTTTTCATAGATAGATAGATAGATAGATAGATAAGTTTATTGTTGGTTCCAAGTAAAAACAGAAGTTCATCTTTTGTCATGGCTGTAAGACAAATTTTAAAAACCACACTCAGGCATTAAAAACACCCCAACACCATGAAAAGCACAATACAATGGATAAAAAACAAGTAAAACACATAAAATGACTAAAAACACTAAGGTCATGACTAAAGGTCATTTAATTTAAAAAAAATGAAAAAATGAACATGTCTGAAAACGACTGCATCATGCTGTTTCCAATTAAGGCAACTATTTAGGGTTAAAAAAAACCAAACATTTACTTTACTTGGTCTCAGGAGGCAAAATGCAGCTTTTCAACCACATCAGGTTTTGTCTGTTTTAGACGTTCAGAGACTGTAGTGAACTTACAAACACCATCATCATCTGCAACTATAAATCGTCTATGAAACCCATGGCCGCAGTACAGACACGTGTTTTTACATGAACATTTTGCTAAAGGCACTTTTTCTTCACTTTTGTCTACTTTCATAGAATAATCTTTGAATATACTGAGATTTTATGACCCTGTACAAGGTAATTTAGTCATATATAGGAAAATATATACCTGATTTTCACTGACAAATGCAAAATGCAGAGGATAATAGAATAACTAGTCATAAATCACTTATGAAAGTTTAAACGTAGAGAAAGAATCATTTGTAAGTTGCCACACAAATATTTCCAGGTCTCTAAAGGTTATAGACTCCCTTCAGTCATGCTGTAGCATGGAGTATACTTTATTTTTATTTTATTTATATATTTCAAACATGCAGAGAAAAATAAAACAAAACAAAGCAAATTAAGACATGAACAAAATAACATTTAAATGGACAGAATCTATCTTCAAGCACATACAAGTCTGAATATTGCATGGTCGAAAAGGAGTAGGAAGAAGTATGAACTTATTTAATCCTACCCCTCAGTGCTTTTACACCTTTATCATTAACTTAATATAACAATCAAACTATACTATTTCCCTAATTTTAGCATCAAACCACAGCAATCCATAATGCAGTAACTGAATTATCCACAACAGTCTGTTCATGTCAGTACAGTCATACAAACAGACTCAACAAATCACTTTGAGCTCAGTGTATTTTTTACCAATATAAGATATTAGGTATGATTATTAATGTTACAGTATATTCCATTTCTGTACTTGCCTCTTCCTTAACCCTTTCATGCATGAATTATGAGAACCTTGATCAAATTTTTTTCCTGAGTGTTTTTATTCCTCTTTAGGCATGAAAAAAAACAATGCAATTGAAAATTTTCTTCTGAAAAATAAATTTTAAAAAAATAAATAAATTAAAAAAAGAATAATAAAAATAAAAATTAAAAAAAATCTTATTAACCTATTATTCATTTTTCTCAGCTGGACACCACACGTTTAATTTTTGACATAGAAACATGTATTTACTGACAAACTGTGTGAAAACTATGGGGAGGGCTTGTGATTCTGGGGGTTTACGCTCAGGAGAGATCTACATAATGTTACCAATTCATGTCAGAAAAGATATGCAGTGTCTTAAAACTTTAATAAAGATATGTGTAACAAAAAAAAAAAAAAGCGAAAAACAAAAAAAATGAAAAGAACAACATAATCCATGAATATATAAGAGACCAGCTGTAGAATAGCTGTCCGCTGTAGTGACCTGTATGCATGAAAGGGTTCATCAGCCTAAATCATACACACAGAATTAAATCAAACTTGTGACGTTTAGTGAAAGGGTCAAAGTCGACACACCATTATTGTGCGGTTATCAAACACGGTTATCATGATAATTAGAATACTTATACCGGTAATCGTTACATCCCTAACTGTGATATAACATTAAATACACCATGTTTGAAGACCTCCACCATATCACCCTCCTCTTTAGACCCTGTTAAATCATCACTGAAATCCGGCTGTTTTATTTTCTGACAGAATCCCACTCTGGGTCCTGTCTAGTCGAGCAGTAGCAGTTCCACTCTGCTTATGTATCGCCCTGTGGTGAAAGGATTTCGGATTCTGTGTCCTGCAGGCTTGGAGGTTGTAAACAGTTGTAAAGCAGACACAGCTCAGCTCATGTGTGTGCTCCAAACATATCAGTACTAGTCATCTGGGAGGTGCTCCTCTGGAAACGGCAGCCTTGTTCGTCCCTCTGCGGTTGAACATGTGACGTATCTGTAAATGCAGAGTCATGCTGGGAGTGTGTGGCTGTCATGATATGCGGGTCTGCATGCACAGGGGTCTTTGCTAATTTGCTGCTTGCTCTGTTGCGTTCCTGCTCTCCTCCCTCCCTCCCCTCCTCCATTTGCTACTCCCCCCCCACCCCCACCCCCCTCCCCTGCTTGCAGGTCTGGCCAGAAGGGTCTCCATCTATCTTGACAGGAGTAAGCAAGGAGGTGAGTGTCACCGTTCTCTTCTCCCTCTCTCCTAAAGCCAAGGTGCTGCACTGAACAGCCAGCAGCAGGACTCTTTTTGTTTCCTTTTCCCCCCTACCATCGTCATATATCATTTCAGTCCATTCATTTGTCCACTGACGCTCCATCACTTTATTCTTCATCAGCCCTCTGTCTCTGTAGATTACTTTCATATATAACTAAATCATAACACCAGATCTGTTTTAAAACCTGCACATATCACATTTTACTTCATCAAAATAATTTGGTATCATTACTTAAATAGCCAGTGTCTAAGATTTAACAGGAATTAAGGAGGATCCCATTGCACACATATAATATTCCTAATTATATTTTCATCACTGTATAATCGCATTAAAATGGGAATTGTTCTCTTCTTCATTAACAGAATAAATCATTTCCATCTACAGGAGGAGCAGGTCACTGTTCGTATAATGTGCCATTTTGTGCCACCGTCAGTGACTCTGAACAGACTTCCTCTTCTCCTTTCTTTTTTATTTGCTTTATAGTTCGTGATATCCAGTGTTATAAGGTGCATTACTGTTAATCTTCTGTGTCTGAGTGTAGACCATAGTTAATATCACTTGACCTAAGAAGTCTAGAACGAATGTAAAACATACTCAAACACTGGCTCTACGTGCACCCACACACTGAGAGTTCAGCCATTTTATATGTGCAACATACATCCAATACACTGTAAAAAATCCGTAATTTAACAGAATTTTCACTGTTTATTTTACAGATTTTTTTCTCTATTTTTAAGGAAAATATCAATGAAATGACAAAAATAGACGTCAAATGTAAAATAACATGAAATAACTTTAACTGTGAATAACCATAAAATTTCCATTTTTTAAATTACTTTTTCTGTTTTCACAGAAAAATACAATTTAAATACATTTGCAAATGTATCGTAATTTCACAAATATTTCCTTTCTATTTATGAGATTAAACTGTTCATTTAAAGTTTAATACTGTGAAAAATAAATAAATAAATAAATAAAACAAGATAAAATTACTGACAATTAACCATAAGAGAAGTATTAGTTCTGTCAGTTGAACCAGACTTGTTTGTTAATTGACAAATATCTTGTGTAATTACAGGAGGTTTCACAACAAAAATGTTGAATAAATGTATTTTTGTGAATGTATAACATGTATAAGCACTGATAAACTGTCCAAATACAGTTTTTATCAGTGGATTGGACAACTGAGTCTCATTGAGAAAAAAAAAAAAAAATATATATATATATATATATATATATATATATATAATTTTTTATAGGTAATTTGATTGTTTTAATACATGTAAATATTCTTTATTAAATGTTTAAAAGTCAAAAAAAAAAAAAAAAATCTCATGTAAAGTTAGGGCAAAAAACTGTATTTTAATTATGGAAAATTGCCGTATTTTTATGAGATGGTTATTTTCTGTTATTTGACAGTATTATTTTTGCACCCCTGCTGGCTGCTGGAATAATACTGTTTTTTCACCCTTTTTTTTTTTTTTTCTTTTTACAGTGTAGACTTACAGTACTTTTGTATGCAGACTGGGATGATAACATTGACTTAATGTCAGGCTACAATGAACGTAGTTAAATTTACAAGACAAAACATCATGAGCACCCATCATCTGCCTGCACTGCTACAGTTGTAAATAACATTAATAATGCTACTGATCCTAAAGTTAAACAACTGGCATTAGTATGTACAGTAAAACCTCCAAAGTCAAGATGGAAGATAATGAGCATCCGGTCATGACTCAGGACTACAGGTGAACTTGGGATGACAGTTTTACAGTTAAATACACATACTTGGTTTAATCAATGCGTCGTCTGATGCTGACTTCCAGCTGGTAGAGCCATTTGAGCCTCTCATCCACACTTGTATTTTTATAAAATGCTTTCCAAAGTGAATGCTGTTAAAAATTCTGGTTTCTGTATCCATGTGGACGGTGAAATCAAGGAAATTGGAAAAACAAATTTTTTTTTTTAACTTTATTTTTATTGTTTATTTTATGTACATTACAGAACCAGTCAAACATAGGGGACATTTGGGATACATTGACTACAGTAAACCTTGTGACTATCAATTGTTTTTAGCAGTGTGACATTGACGTGGAAGTTGTCCATTTCTTCCATTTATCCTGACTCTGTTCTTCTTCAGTTTCAGTCTATGGGTCAGAATCTCCATCTGAAATATTCCATTCACAGTTTGTATCCAGACGTTAGTTATAGGTGGTTCTAATCTGCACCATTTTTTTGGTAATAGCCTTTTTACAGGCTGCTAATAGTATTTTAAACAAATATCTAGCATTTTTTTCTTACATTATTACCAATAATACATCCAAAATACATCACCAAACATGTTTTAGGAATTGCATAACCCAGAATCTGAACAATTGTTGGATATACATGATCCCAGAATGATGCAAGTTTAGGACAAAACCAAAAGACGTGCATGGTTTACATTGACATCTCCACATTTTCTCCAACAAGGTTGAATTCTGGACACATATTTAGCTGTAATTTTAGAAGTTATGAAAAGTCAAATTATATTTTTCCAGCAATGTTCCCTCCATGTTCTTGAAGAAGTGGTCGACTGGTGAGTTCTCCAAATATTGACCCGTTCCTCCTTTGAGACACAGATTCCTAGTTATTTTTCCCATTTCTGCTTCATATCCAAAGTGTTCCAACCTCTCTTCCCCATTAAATGTTTGTAAAGAGATGTTATTAATTTAATTAATTTTGTATTTTTTATAATGATCTATTCCAATTATCATTTTTACAAGCTCTTTGTTATTAGAATCAATATTGTGCTTTATTTTTTTGCTATAAAAGTCCCTTAGTTGTAGGTACTGGAAGTGATCTTGATTTGTCAAGTCAAACTCCTGTTTTGATTCTTGAAAACTTTTAAAGCAGCCGTCCTTAATTAGTACACACCAAGCCATTGTACCTTTATTAATCCACTGCTTATATCTCAGGTCCTGGGTACCTGGGTCCTGGAAAAAAGATTTCATCACACCCTAGTTTATAAATTTCTGTTATTGCTTTGTGTAATAAAGCTGCACCTGAAACATTAAGTCCAGGTGTACAAATCAGTGTATGACCAGCAGCAGATCGAGGTCAGTACGATACGTTTGCGAGACAGACCAGACCAGCGCCGTGGGCAAATCCACAACTTGTAAAGAATGCACTTCGTCAACACTTATAAGTAACTGAAGTTTCTAGCTTGACAAATGTTGTTGACCTTCATATTGGATTTAAGTCCAGCAGAAACAATAGTGTGTCCTGGCGTTTGGACCAATCTGTAGTTGTTCTTGCATTGTCACGTGAACAGAGATTTTTTTTGTTGTTGTTGTTTTTTGTGAAACAAAGGTAGTGTGGACAGATTTTTTTTTCATTACCCAAACAATATGTAAGTGTGGACAGGACATACGTTTCTGACACTATCTGGACTTTGGGGGTGAACGGTCATCTGTGAACCTCTAAGTATGCAACATAAGACCACCATTTTTTATCCACAACCAAAGACATTACTACGATTTTTCATTTTGGGTCTCGGCGGTGCATGTCATTGTTGGCTTGACGACACCTGCATGTTTTTTACAGTCATTGTATCGTGTACAGAGCAAGGTTCTAATAGTTTTGGATTTTTCATTATAGTTTAGTTTTATTTAGTTTTGACTTTTTTTCTCTAATTCAGTTCGTTTTAATTAGTTTTGAGAGCAGATTTGCTAGTTTTTATTAGTTTTCGTTTTTTTCTAAATGCTTAGTTTTAGTATTAATTTTAGTTTAGTTGTATATTTTCTCTTCTTCTCTGTCGTCGTATTCAAATAAATCCCAGACAGGACTCTGCTGCTTTCTCCCAACTTTAGTCTCCATGTTTCCAGGTAGAGTGGGGACCAGAAGACGACTGGAAACCACAAGTGACAAGAAGTGACGGACTGTGAAGTGTCATATGGTGACAGCAGATAAAATTGCTAGAGCAAAATAAATCGATTTCATATCAATCCGACATTGACAAAGACAAAAACAAAGGGAATTTCATCTATAATTTTTATACGTTTTAGTTAGTTTTATAAACAAACAGTTCAGTTTCAGTTATTTTTTTCTTTTAATTATAGTTTTTATTTATTTCAGTTAACGAAAATGTTTTTACAATTCTAGTTTTCGTTATTTCATTAGTTTTTGTTAACGATAATAACCTTGGTTCTGACCTGTCCAGGAAGTCCGTCAAACTTATAATAGCCTGTGCTAGGCTTAAATGTGATTGGTTAATATGATGTATGTTTTCATTTTTTTCTAAATGCTTAATTTTAGTATTAATTTTAGTTTTGTCGTATCTTTTCTCTTCTTCTCCATCGTATTCAAATAAATCCCAGACAGGACTCTGCTGCTTTCTCCCAGCTTTAGTCTCCATGTTTCCAGGTAGAGTGGGGACCAGAAGACGACTGGAAACCACAAGTGAACACAAGTGACGGACCCTTAAATATCATATGGGGCCGCTAGATAAAATTGCTAGAGCGAAATAAATCGATTTCGTATCAATCTGACATTGACAAAGACAAAAACGAAGGGAATTTTAACCAAAATTTTTACATGTTTTAGTTAGTTTTATAAACACACAATACAGTTTCGGTTAGTTATTGTGTTTTTTCTTTTAATTATAGTTTTTATTCATTTCAGTTAACAAAAATATTTTTTCAATTCTAGTTCTTGTCATTTCGTTAGATTTCGTTAATGATAACCTTGGTACAGAGACTGGGGTACGTATGTATTTGACCTCAGTATGCAGTTTCCCCACAAGGTGTCACTAGATCACATACTGAACCTGAACACTGAACACTGCCTTAAACATTTCTTTTCGAAGGCTCTGCCACCGTTCCTCGTCTTCACCTCAAAGTGGCTGGTCTCGTGTATAAAAAATACACTAATTTAATCTGGTCCCAAAGGTATCTGTGTTTAATTGGGAGTATGTCGGTGGTGTGTGATTGCAACAGCGTACAGCCACCGTTCAGTGTCGCCGAAGGGACCAGCCTGTTGAAGTGTCGAGGAGCCAGTGAAATTAGGGGAGTGGGACCAGCTGGACGGATCATTTCTGCTTGTGCTGCGTTAGTATGCAGAGGAGAGCCCCGGAGGCAGAGGGCAGGACAAAAACAAGGAGGTGGTTTTATACAAGGTTTTTTTTACACCGGGTAGATGTAAAGAGTTAAAAGAGTTAAAGAAACAGGAAGACAAGAACACAGATGGAAAGACGAGATTGTCGTGATCGAGGGAGGAATTTTAAGAGGGAAACAATAAAAGCTAAAGGGTAAAAAGTTGCGAAAAGAAGGTCACGGCAACAAAACACAAACACAGATAGTCATTACCCACGCCGGAGCCTTGATCAGCGTTTGTTCAGGAGTCAGAGGGAGTGAAGCACAAAGACTCTGCAGATTAGATTGAGAGCCAATCTAATTAAGTTCTGATCCACATACTGTTAATAATGTTCAACTCGTTTCTCTCTCCCTTCTTCATTTACCTCCAGCCCCCCCCCCTCTCTCATTCAGACTCCGTTCCTTTGCTCAAGATTAGGAATGCAATTTCTCCCTTGTCGTCCTTTTCACTTGACTGCAGAAGTAAAAGTAGGGCAGCCCTCACTTGTTTGGCTTTTTGGAGGCAGATGCTGTGTCCTGCTCTACATTTGGCTGCACTGCCTGGTGGTTTGGTAATAGGCCCCAGGAACCTGCAAAAATCCAAGACTGAGGACGACTCAGTGAGGACTTAGACACACACACACACACACACACACACAGTTCCAAAATTTTCAGGAAAATGAGACCCCAAAGACAGACTTGCTGCTTTAGTCTGACACCTATGCAGGGATTCACACCTGGGGTCTGAAGAGTACGAGAAGTCAAAAAGGACGGCAAGAAGATAAATGCTATAGGAACTGATTTTGTAAGAAATGTGACAGAACTTAGAGAAACTTTGCCTGAAATGATGTGAAAAGAACAAGAGAATTTAGGGTTTAATGCTGTGATGGCTTCTTGTTATTGCTGTGATTCTTTGATTGAAGTGTGCAGTTTTGACATTTTAAACTTTTATTGCAGTATTTAGAAAATTGCACAAGAAGTGTAAAATAGATCTGTTGTTGAGGAAGTACAACGCAAAAAAGAATTTGAAGAAAGTGAATGTAGAGGTATCTGAAAATAGAATTCCACTCAAAGCCACTGGATGTCAGCTCCAAAAAGCCCTGCCTGTTTGTTGTTACTAGGTTCCACGAACAAGACCATCAGATGTTTTATGTAGTTACCTCCGCCAGGAGGTGTTGTGATCACTTTGCTTTGTGTTTGTTTATTTGTTTGTTAGCAACTTTACAGGAAAACTCTTCCAACCATCTTTCCCAAATCTTCCCCACAGATAGGCCTAGGCTCTGGGACCAACCCATTAAATTTTGGGCCTAGTAGGCCAAAGTTCAAGGTCACAGCAAGGTCACAACATCTACAATTGTCCTATCTCTCATCATTGAGCAATTTTCCAAAATTCATCAAAAATTCAAAACGACTCCGATTAGCCTCCAATTTGATCCACCCATAGCTTAGAACAGTATCTTGTGTTTTCATTGGGGTTTGTCTGTGTGCAAGATAACTCAAAAGTTATGGACGGATTTGGGTGAAATTTTCAGGAAATGTCGATCCTGGCACAAGGAACAAATGACTAAAGTTTGGTGGTGAACGGGGGGGACTGATGTGCCTTGGCGGAGACCTTCGCTCTCCGAGTGCTTTTTTAGTTTACTATTGTGATACGTAAGCAAAGGGACATTCAGCATTGGCTGGTCCCTCCCCAGCTCTGCCCTTCGGTCCAAATATGGTCACCTCTGACTGCAAAGAGCCAAGATGAGCCTTATAAACAGCTTATGGGTTTAATCAGGAACACGCTGAAACAGCAGTTTTCTTAATTTTATGTTGGAGTAACAGTCTGTGTTTTCCTTCTTTTTATACCCCCACCCCGCCCAGAGGGTGGGGTTATATACAGGTACATCTCAAAAAATTTTAATATCATGAAAAAGTTCAATATTTTTTTTCACTCATTTCAGAAAGTGAAACCCATATATTGTATAGACTCGTGTAAAAGGAGGAACAACCAAGTATTGAGTTCATACAAATGAACAGACTTTTCAGAAGCCTGACATTTCTGTTTAAAATATTCATTTTTTATTGATTTTATGCAATATTAAAATTTTCTGACACACTGAATTTTGGGTTTTTGTTATCTGTAAGACATATTCATCAAAATTTCAAGAAATAAGGCTTGAAATATTTCACTCTATGTCTAATGAGTCGATATAATATATGGGTTTCACTTTCTGAAATGGTGACAAAATATTGAACTTTTTCATGATATTCTAATTTTTTAAGCTGTACCTGCAGATAAACCAGGAATTCCATCTGTCTGTTTGAGTTTTTTGTCCATCCCATTTCTCTGACACTATTCACTGGATTCTTTTCAAATTTTACACACATGTTCTTCATCACTAGGAGAGGTGCCGTGCACAGTTTGATGGCTCAATTTACATTTTTCGATGTCTTACATATTTTTTAAAGTTTTTAAAAAGATTGAAAGTTAAGACTCAGGATGAATCCGTAGGTAGGCAGGGTATCAGTGAGCAGGAGGGGCAAAGTGTTGTGTGACCAGGCAGGGGTATTAGTAAGCCCTGCTTAGTTTTTCACTTGTTTTATTTTTTTATATATTAATTTTCAACATAATTTTAAGAGTGACCTTTCAGTGTTTTTATTTTAGTTTTAATCTTCTTTTAAGACACGTAGCCAAGCATATTTTACCTACTAAATCGTGGTTCTGTACTTCTTTCTAATTGTGCTGTTTTTGTAGAAATTCCAGTATTTTGGTTTATTTTGGCATCTTTACTCTTCAGAGTAGTAGGGAAATCTCAGCGGAGTTGTTCCTCTTTCTCAAGCTAAGGTGCTCTGCAGGAGTCTAATAATATTAGGGAAAACTCCGCTTGCTGTGAATTATGAAGACATCACCGTTAGTCTCCTGGCTACCGTAATTAGACCAGTATGCTGGCTATGCCTCATTTCACAGGGTCTCTGTCTGCTAGGTGGGTCAAAGCTTTTTACCTCCTGAATGCCAAGCCCTGGTATCCAGGGGTTAGATAAATGCCATGCGGTGAAATCTCTGTCTGGAGGACCACAGCGCGCCCACAGATAATGTCTTCTTCCATTAGAGGTGCATGAACAGCAGGCAAGTCCCTCATAATCCTGGTGAAAGCTTCATACTTGAGTCCTAGAGGACCTTTTCAAAGCAAACAGGATGAAGGGAAGAGAAGAGGAAAAATGCTGAGGGAGAGAAGATCCAGTAAGGCCGCCACACTAGTTTAATGAGCTCCGGTGTGTGGGAGAGCTAGTCCATCACTGGAGATAATGGTGCAGAATAAGAATGCACAGGAAGTTGTCTTCTCCAGAGAGAAAAGACTGGAGAGAAACAAAGATATTTATGCAAAGGAATAGATAAATATATCACAAATTAGGGATTGTTTTGGCACACTGGCACAGGAGAGAGATGATCTACCTCATCTGTTGGCAGCCTGGTTTTTAGCGGTATTAAAAGTAGATTGTTTTTCCTCCTCCTGTCGAAGACTCGTCAAGGGAAAAGCGATTCTGCTAACAACATCATTGAAGTTTTGATGTCATTATTTGGGGAGAACATTTGATTTCATGCAGAGAGGAGAAGAGGCAGGCCCATAAAAAGGCAAGTGTTCAGAGAACGCAAACCTCCACCAAGCACCCCAAACAGTGCACATGTGTGGATCAACTCTTTCTGTTTAAATTCAACAGTTTCCATACAGCAGAAAAAATTGAAGCTATACATACCAGTCATGTGTATGTCAAATTAGATTCAATTCCAATCAATATTAGTTGAGTTCTAATTTTAAATGTGTGGTAAATGGGATTTTCAGTGTTAAATGTAAGTGTCCACAGAGTCCACATTCCACAGTGGATGTGGACAATTTTGTGCCAGATACAAGATATTGTTCTAAGCTACTGAGGCTAATCGGAGTCGTTTTGAATTTTTTATGAATTTTTGAAAATTGCTCAATGATGACAGATGGAAAACTGCAGATGTTGTGACCTTGCTGTGACCTTGAACTTTGGCCTACTTGGCCCAAAATTTAATGGGTTGGTCCCAGAGCCAAGGCCAGTGGTTCCCAACCTTTTTTGGCTCATGACCCCATTTTAACATCGCAAATTTCTGGCGACCCCAGAACGGAGACACGTTTTTGCTAAAATTAATTTGTTTTTGATCATGTAATAGTTTGCTATACTATGTTGCTAATACACGTTAATTTTAGATGACATTTAGTCTATATAATGTATATTATTATGGACAGAGGCAGAAAAGCCAGGTGTAGATTTCTGCAAAATAATACTGAACAAACAATAACTCAAGCTATGAATTATGAAAGAGCTGCAGCATCTGAAACTGACCACAATGAACATTTGACACATAAACAGAACCACAGTGCTGCAGTTTCACACTCACAGTTTGTCATGTCTTTTATGGATTGAGATTGTCTCTCTGAACTCACCATATACACTGGTCTGCAAGGAAAATGCTTCCAGAATAAAAGTATTGAAAGTTGACCACACGAGAGTCACTGATAAAGAAAAGTCAAGTCCAAAATGCTGGTTGGCTGAAGTTTCCAAGATACAGCCACGGGTCAAAATGTGAAACTCAAGAATTAACGAGAGACTGGGTTTGACTCCAAAGGAATATTTGTGTCAGAGCTACAAGATCTACTTCAAAACACTGTCTGCACATTAGAACACATTCACTTAACAGGTTCTATTTAGTGGAAGATTTATAAAACTATTATATAAATGTACATAAACCAATATATATGTGTAATAACACTTAATCATATACCGTGAAAACATCAGCAAACCGGCACTTTTGTCATTTATTTTCCAATTAATCTTATTAAAATACGTTAACATTTAGCACATTTAATGTCTGAAGCAAATCATTTCTAAAAAACTGTAGACCAGTGATATTTTTAATAGTAAGTTTTACTTAATTTTTACCAATTACTAGAAATTTCAGGCGACCCCATTTGAATTTCAGGCAACCCCACGTGGGGTCCCGACCCCAAGGTTGAAAAACACTGGACACTAGACCTATCAGTGGGTAAAATTTGGTAAAGATGGTTGTAATAGTTTTCCTGTTAAGTTGCTAACAAACAAACACACAAAGCAAAGTGATCACAGTACCTCTTCGTGGAGGTAATAACATACAGAATGTGGAAGCTGTCTCTAGCTCCACCTCTGTACAATGCTCACATTCCCAGCTGAGGATGCAATGCCCACACTCCTTCAGCTCCTGCTCTTCCTTCTCACACCCCCACGCTTCATGTACACGTTGATTCTTGTGTAAGTAAAGAGGATCTGCTCAGACCCAGCAAAGGTTCTCTCTGAGGCAGACTTTCCTCCTGAACGTTAACAGTCACAGAGAAAACTTATGGATGACAGGCGATGGGGGTGTGTGTGACATGACAGACTTATGCTGCGTTTACTAGATTCCACTAGAGGTGTAAGAAAATATCGGTTCTGCGATACATTGCGATGTTTCATTTCACAATACTGTATCAATATTAAAAAATACTGTACAAAGCTTTTAATTTGGCCGGTAAGCTACAGAGCCATTGGTCCTTTTTTTGTTTGTTTGTTTTTTTTTCATAGCAGGTGGTTTCCAGTATCAAAGTGCATTATTGTCACTTACTGTGTCTGAGTGTGGACCCAAGGTACTATCATCTTAAACTAAAAGAATGGACAAAAAAAAAACCACTTTCTGTAAAGAGGAACTCCTATGTTTCTTGCAGCCATCAGAACAGAAATTCTTCTTATTGGCACTGAATCCACCCTTTCTAAAATAAACAACTTTTCCATTCATATTGACAATTCCCCAGTTTCTCCCTCCCCCCAGGTTAAGAGTCTGGGTGTCATCCTTGATAACACACTCTCATTCCAATCTCATATTAATAACATTACCCGTTTAGCCTATTTCCACCTGCGCAGTATCTCCCGTCTCCGTCCATCCCTCTCCCCTAACAATACTGCAATTCTGGTCCATAGCCTGGTCACATCCCACCTAGATTACTGTAACTCCCTTTTATTTGGTTTACCAGACAAATCTCTTCATAAACTGCAACTGGTTCAAAACTCTGCCGCACGTATCATCACCAGAACCCCATCCATGAGTCACAGAACACCTGTCCTGCAGCAGCTCCACTGGCTTCCTGTTAAATCTCACATCATTTATAAAATTCTACTTCTTACCTTCAAGGCCATAAACCACCTTGCCCCTCAGTACCTCAGGAACCTCCTCAACATAAACATTCCCACCCGCAGTCTCAGGTCATCTTCATCTGTCCAGCTCACCCTCCCACCTGCCTGCTTAACTACCATGGGGTCCAGAGCTTTCAGCCACTCAGCCCCCGCCTCTGGAATGCCCTCCCAGAACACATAAAAAACTCTGATTCTATTACCACCTTTAAATCCCAGCTTAAGATCTTATTTATTCAGACAGGCCGACTCAATTCCATAATTTCACTTTTATCTACTGCCATTTTATGTACCTATGTGTTTTATATATGTATATTTGTAATTTTAATTGTGTTTTATTTATTTTTAACAACCTTGTGCGGTGACCTTGAGTGTCCTGAAAGGCGCCTATAAATAAAATGTATTATTATTATTATTATTATTATTATTATTATTATTATTATTATCATTGGTCATGGTAGAGGGAGTACACTTGGGCGTTCTGCAACTGCACTCGTAGGTGTCAATAAATGTCATGACAATGAACCTGTTATTGACTAAATTCAATATCACTAAAGTCTGACTGGAAAGCATATAATTTCTTGTTCATGTTGAAAATTAAAGAATATTGTAGTATCAGCATAAAAAAACCTTAATTGATCTAGGTTTAGTGTTATTTGGTTTTGCTAATTCATTTTGTCGTTATAAGATGTTATTATTTGAAATGTGCTCATCAAGGTTCTAATAGTTTTGGATTTTTCATTATAGTTTAGTTTTATTTAGTTTTGACTTTTTTTTTCTCTAATTCAGTTTGTTTTAATTTGTTTGTAGAGCAGGTTTGCTAGTTTTTATTAGTTTTCATTTTTTCTCAATGCTTACTTTTAGTTCAGTTTTAGGGTTTTTTTTTTTTATATCTTTTCTCTTCTTCTCCATCGTATTCAAATAAATCCCAGACAGGACTCTGCTGCTCTCTCCCCACTTTAGTCTTCATGTTTCCAGGTAGAGTGGGGACCAGAAGACGACTAAACGACAACTGATGGACCGTTAAATGTCATATGGTGCCAGCAGATAAAATTGCTTGAGGGAAATAAATCGCTTTCGTATCAATCTGACATTGACAAAGATGAAAATGAAGGGAATTTTATCCAGAATTTTTATCCGTTTTAGTTAGTTTCGTAAACACATAATATAGTTTCAGTTAGTTATGTTTTTTTTTTCTTTTAATTATAGTTTTTATTCATTTCAGTTAACGAAAATGTTTTTACAATTCTAGTTCTCGTCATTTCGTTAGTTTTCGTTAACGATAATAACCTTGGTTACTATCATCAAAAAAACACTGTCTGTAATGGGGGGGGGGGGGGGTGCTGTGTTTCTTGCGGCCATCATTGGTCATGGTAGATGGAGTACACTTGTGTGTTCTGCAACTGCACTAGTAGGTGTCAATAAATGTCATGACAGTGACAATGAACCTGTTATTGACTAAATTCAATATCACTAAAGTCTGACTGGAAAGCATATAATTTCTTGTTCATGTTAAAAATTAAAGAATATCATAGTAGTATCAGCATATAAAACCTTAATTGATCTAGGTTTATTGTTGTTTGGTTTTGCTAATTCATTTGTTGTTATAAGATGTTATTATTAGGGCTGTGTATCGGCAAGAATCTGGCGATACGATACAAATCACAATACTAGGATCACGACATGATATATCATGATATATCATGATACTGTTAAAAAGGCAATTTTTTTTTGTTTGTTTCTTTTTTTAAATGATTATTTCCTTGACAAATGGAATTACACCAGAAATCTGCACAAATACTAAACACATTTTTATTTGATCCCAACAGGATCTAATGTTATATCACAACATTTTCCTCTGTGAAAACTGAAATAATGTTTTACAGACAATACAGTTTAAGATCCTGTTCAAATGTTCATATTCTGTTAGTTCAGAACTAACATCAGAACAGTATTTTTGTGTGATTCCAACAAAAGAACTAACATTATTTAACCCCTTTAGCCCTATCAGCCCGCCTGCAGGCCGAAAAAATTATATTAATATTCATCTACTATAAAAATATAATAAATCAGGACAATGGATGTTTTTTCCAACTTTTGCTCAAAGTTTAGACCCTAATGTTAATAAAAGTACATCAAAAGTGTATTTTAGTGCAAACTTAAATGTTCAAACATGATTTTTAATCTTTGTGGGGTGAAATATACGCTATAAAAAATCTCCGACATGAACAATTAATTTATGCATATCATCGTCAATCCAGCCGAAAAAAAACAGGCGAGGATAAAAAATTCTAATTTCTCTTTTAGTTTGTTACAGTTTACTCAGGCAGAGTAATAGATACAATATTTTAGACAATGGGAATAGATTCTGTGAGGTCTGTAAATATCCACAGACACCAAGAACATCCATATGAACCTTATTATTATAAGTATTATAAATAATTCCTCATTTACTTTGGGTCTGTCTTTTTAGGCATTTTTCCCCTGAAAATATGGTCAGGGTTAAACAGGTTAGTAAGAGTGTTAAATAAGAATAAATAAAATAGAAACAAAAAAGTAAAATGAACCTCCACAGTATCTGCATTTGAATAAATACTTAAAATATCACTACAGTATTTTTTAATATCAATACAGTATTGCGAAATGAAATATTGCGACACCTTGCAGAACCGATATTTTCTTACAGCCCTAGTTATTATTTGAATTGTGCTTATACTGTATATGAAATTGAATATACTACAAACATGAGGCCAGCTGTTTCTCCGCACTTTTGTTTTAGTAGTACAATAGGATTCAGTGACTTGACCTTCAGTGCTGGAGAAGGGACTTATTTTGGTGAACATTTGTGCATGGAAGGTGATCCCAAGTGTAAAGTGGATGAATCCCCACAAAAGGGAATGCCGTTGTTCCGGTGGCAGCCTGGTTACGACAAACTTCTATCTATGAGTCTGACAAGGAGCCAGGTTAAAGAACTGGCAGGAAGGATGTCAGCAGGGCGCTTGAAGGCTTTGTCTTGATCCAAAGAATCCCAAGCAGGTGGAGCCAGCACTGCTTGAAAAAAGGATCCAGAAGACAGAACACACGCCAATGAGTAAACAGAAACCACAGCATTACATGTATCGACTTTTTTTTAATGGAATGCATTCATTTGTGCATGTAGGGGAATCTCCTGTTCTCCGCCTGTCTGATTGTAACCCACATTTTCCTCATGGCTGATCCGCCAGCTTCAAAGGGAATGCCTCTTCTCTGCTCACTGACTCAAAAATGAGCCAACATCAAGTGCTTCCCATATGCGACTGTGAAGACGTCACTGGCTCAGCACAGCCTTGTGAAGTGTTTCTCCCTGCGTGGCATCGTCGTGATGTGCGTTAAACAGGCCGGGTGATGTCATAGCCGAGGATCTGAAGTTGCCACATGGGACTCTGTATTTCCTGGCAAACAGTCGAATGCCCTGATACAGATGGATCAGCAGAAGTCATGACTTACAAAGGAAGCCCCAAAAGAGTGGGAAATGATCACTAGTCGTCAGCACATGTAAGCTAATGGAATCACAGTTTTTCTTTTGTCTTTTAAAGTTAGCCTATCGAGGTTATTATCGTTAAGGAAAACTAACGAAATGATGAAAACTAGAATTGTAAAAACATTTGCGTTAACTGAAATAAATAAAAACTATAATTAAAAGAAAAAACGATAACTAACTGAAAGTGTATTGTGTGTTTACAAAACTAAAACATAAAAATTATGGATAAAATTCCCTTCGTTTTCGTCTTTGTCAATGTCGGATTGATATAAAATCAATTTACTTCCCTCAAGCAATTTTATCTGCCGGCACCATATGATATTTAACGGTCCGTCACTTCTTGTCACTTGTGGTTTCCAGTCGTCTTCTGGTTCTCACTCTATCTGGAAACATGGACACTAAAGTTGTGCTTAATTTTCTTTAGACATTTCAGGTTATTCACATTTACCATACTTTCCTGGCTATAAGCCGCACCTGACTATAAGCTATGATAAACTAAAGCATAATAATGTTAAAATTACAATTTTTTTTCAGTTTCTTCATGTTATTCACATTGTTTGAAGGGTTAGTTTGTAGATGTAAACATTTTCATAACGGAATTTTACTTTTTTCACTGTAAAAGTTTGGAGTTGACATTATTTATTTGTTTTTATGGTAATATTTTACTGGTTTGGCCCACTTCAGATCAAATTTAACTGAATGTGTTCCCTGAACTAAAATGGCTTTGACAGCCCTGCTCTAAGGAATAGAATTTTTTAAAATACATTTTCAGATCATATTCTACATTCTTACCCCATTAGCTGTATTTTAACTACACCCCAACTCCTCGCTCTACACAAAGAAGTCCAGGACTCCATCTGTCTGAAAAAGGCAGACGCCTCAGGGCTGCAGCCACAGGCTTCTGTCAGGCGACACCAAACCACCCGGCCATGTGTGTCTGAGATGGGAACGGCTCACTTGATTCCTGCTGTGACTGCCAAACCCACGAGGAGCCTCGCTGCTCTTTTCCTGTTCTTGCTTTCTCATTCGAGTGCCATTTGACTTATCTAAAGCCAGAATCTGCTGACGGGCTCAGTTCCAGGGTCAGCTTGTGCATGTCCCACTGGTCATCTTGACAAGAAGGCTCCAAAAATGCACTTTGAATATGTATGAAGCTCTGTTTGTATACACAGTCTGAAACATTTCTGCTCGTTAGCGACGCATGATGTACAACATATTATTATAAGTCTCTCCAGGCGAAGTTGTGTTTCCTCTGAGGTGCATTTATTAGCCTAGCCACACAGTAGTGCAGTAAGCTTTTGCACTAATCTTTCATTTGACTTGCTACATGAGGCAGCCAGAGCCCTCTGAAACCTTCAGCAGATTGTGTGTGTTGTGCATTAGAGGATCAACACATGCTCAGTGTATTTAACAGCTGTGTATGTGAGTCTGAGGGTCTCAGTATAAATAAAATTGCCTCCATTTAAAAAGAGTTCATTATTCTCAGTAATGTAATGTTTTAGAATTACGTGTTGGATAACTGTACCTTTGGGGTTTTGGGGAAATAGTTCAAAATAAGCCCCTTCTGTTGTTTATGTGTCTTAGCAGTGACACAGTGTGGCTCTAAATACTATGTTTGTTGTATGTGGTGTGCAGACCAAGGTTATTATCGTTGACGAAAACTAACGAAATGACGAAAACTAGAATTGTAAAAACATTTGCGTTAACTGAAATAAATAAAAACTCTAATTAAAAGAAAAAAACGATAACTAACTGAAACTGTATTGTGTTTACAAAACTAACTAAAACGGATAAAAATTATGGAAAAAATTCCCTTTGTTTTCGTCTTTGTCAGTGTCGAATTGACATTAAATCAATTTATTTCCCTCAAGCAATTTTAGCTGCTGGCACCGTATAATAATAATAATAATAATAATAATGGATTGGATTTATATAGTGCCTTTCTTGACACCCAAAGCGCTTTACATTATTGACCCATTATTCATTCGCTCTCACATTCTCCCTCTGGTGGTGGTAAACTACATCTGTATCCACAGCTGCCCTGGGGCAGACTGACAGAAGCGTGGCTGCCATTTTGCGCCTACGGCCCCTCCGACCACCACCAAACATTCATACACCAGTGTGGGTGGCACTGGAGGCAAGGAGGGTGAAGTGTCTTTCCCAAGGACACAACGGACTGACTAGGACAGAGCGGGATTTGAACCACCAATCCTTCGGTTATTGGACGACCTGCTCTACCAACTGAACCATGGCCGCCCATATGATATTTAAGGGTCCTTCACTTGTGTTCACTTGTGGTTTCCAGTCGTCTTCTGGTCCCCACTCTACCTGGAAACATGGAGACTAAAGTTGGGAGAAAGCAGCAGAGTCCTGTCTGGGATTTATTTGAATATGACGGTGAAGAAGAGAAAAGATACGACAAAACTAAAACTAAACTAAAACTAAGCATTTAGAAAATAACGAAAACTAATAAAAACTAGCAAACCTGTTCTAAAAACGAATTAAAACTAACTGAATTAGAGAAAAAAAAGTCCAAACTAAATAAAACTCAACTATAATGAAAAATCCAAAACTAGTAGAACCTTGGTGCAGGCATGTTTCTTTGGTATGCAGTCTCCATTGTAACCGCTGTGCTGTTTTGTCTTAAAGGTGCAGGCATGGTCGTGGACTGGGAGCAGGAGACGGGTCTCCTCATGACGTCAGGTGATGTCCGAGTCATCAGGATCTGGGACACTGACCGAGAGATGAAGGTCCAGGTATTGTACCCTGTAGCTGCATTTCCATGGAGTTTGTTCATTCATATAACACAGACCTGGGCAAAGTAAGGTCCGTGGAACACATGCTAACACATGCTAGCATGAGGTCACTGGCAAATTAAAAGTCAATGCAAATATATATCAGAGCTAAATAAAACTAAGTTATGGTTTGACAAAAATAAGTTATCAATATATTTGTGTAAAACAAAATTCATGATTTTTGGTAAATGTAAAACAAATCATGAGGTAAAGGTACAAATAGAGGGTGTAGATATAGAAAGGGTGAATCAAAACAAGTTTCTTGGAGTGATAATTGATGATAAAATTTGCTGGAAACCTCCCATAAAATATCTACAAAATAAACTATCCAGAAGCATCTCAGTCCTGGCCAGAGCAAAGGGGATATTAGATCGAAAATCACTTCAGATTCTGTATAATTCATTAATCTTACCCTATTTAAGTTATGGTTTGGAGGTATGGGGAAATACATATACAAGTTCATTACAAAGACTTTTTATTTTGCAAAAAAGAGCAATAAGAATCGTTCACAGTGTTGGTTTTCATGAACACACAAATCCACTATTTTTCCAGTCTAAAACTTTAAACTCATTGACCTTGTGGAATTCAAAACTATTCAAATAATGTATAAAGCAAAGAATAAATTACTGCCAGATAATATTCAGGAAATGTTTTGTGAAAGAGAGGGAGTCTATGATTTAAGGGGAAAGTTAAATTTAAAGATTCATAAAGTACGCGCTACATTAAAAAGTTTCTGTATCACCGTCTGTGGAGTAAAACTGTGGAACAAATTGTGTGTGGAGATAAAACAAATATCAAACATAATTCAGTTTAAAAAAAGATAGAAAAAAATTATTCATGAGAGGTCCAGTATTTAATAATGACAGTGAGGCCTGTTTGTTTATGGATGGTGTTGTATTAATAAATCTGCTGGAATTATTGAAGAAAATATTTGAATTGTTGAGTCTGTTTGTATGACTGTACTGACATGAACATGCTGTTGTGTGTAATTCAGTTACTGCATAATGTGTTTGTTGTGGTTTGATGCCAAAATTAGGGAAATAGTATTGTGTGATTCTTGTATCAAGTTAGTGATAAATGTGTAAAAGCACTGAGGGGTTGGATTAAATCAGTTTTGTACGTCTTCCTGCTCCTTTTCGACCATGCAAAATTCAGACTTGTATGTGCTTGAAGATAGATTCTGTCCATTTAAATGTTTTATTTTGTTTATTTAGTTTTGTTTTATTTTGGTTCTTTGCATGTTCAAAATAAAGAAATAAATCAAATCAAATCAAATCATGGTAATAGATGCAACCAATACAACGGCACAGCTTTTATTTTGTAGGATCTGCCAAATTAGCGTTTGTCTTTGCACGTACTTTCCGTACTCAGCACAAAGCTTATGGTTATAATAAAACATATTGGTTTGTTGGTCAGTTTCAGCCCGTTAAGATGTCAGCTAACGCCGAAAAAAGAAAGAAAGATTGATTAAGAATGCAGAGATTTTAACAAGACATGGACTTGGAAAAGGAACTGAGATGTGCAAACAAACAAAGCTGCATTCATGGTTTTCATGTGAAGTTAACATGGAGTTAGTTTTGCACATTTTCGAAAATGTTTTTGGGAATATTCATGAAATAGTTGTATTCTGTGCTCCATATCTTCATTGTATCATTATACTGTTTCATTTACTGTTTTTGTAGAGATACTGTATATATCGAGCAGAGCTGTAAGTGAATTGATCCAGCCCGTAATAACTGTCAAAGTTTCTCATGTAGCCCCATAAGAACATTAATTGTCCACCCCTGATATAACTTAACTGTGTAGCAGCGGCGGCCCTTTCACAGAGGAGCTGAAGGCTGTACCTTACAGTAGACATGCTTCCACTTCATTGCACAGCTGACATATACAGACAACTATTCACTCTCACATCCACACCTGTGGGCAGTTTAGAGTGACCAGTTAACCTATTAAGATTCCCATTAAATGTCAAACAAACTTTAGATGACCTTTTGAAAATCTGCAAAAAAAAAAAAAAGAAATTGCACAGTCAGTGTATTTATGTAACTGTGGATGGAGTGAATAAACTAGGCTGCACTGTGTTAACAGAAGGTTCCACTGTAGGCTGTGTTCCATGTTTCATTTTTATTTTATTTATTTATTTAGACAGGGACAATGCACAATATACATTAACCTTGAACAGGACAGATGTGGTGTGCCAGGTTGTTGCACTAGCGCTAATTTCCACCTGTAGTCCCTATTCAGGCTGATATTAGCATTAAAAAACAGACATGAATAAAAGTTAAAACATCCAAAAAGTAGTAAAAAAAAATGCACTTCTATAACTCCATCTATAGAGGGTATGCACGTGACGTCAACGCTGGCAAAAGTCACCGCGGTTCTGCCCACTGAGTGGCAGAAAGAGGGAGATGAGTGACAGCGTTGGCTTCAATCCTGTCTAAACTGAAGAACAATATTTAATAAAAAATGGGGCAGAGCTGTTGTGCGATCGATTGTATTTTCAGGTTCTTAAAGCAGTGGGAGCTATCGTTTTACAGACACCGAAAGACAAAGAAAACAGAAGTAGATGGATCCACAAATCCAGGAAACCAAACCTAGATCTGTGGATCCTGTTTGGTGTCAGCTAACATTCATTTATGCTGAATTTTTGGGTCAAATCAGACCATAAAAGACCTATTGTTTTGGCTAACGTTCCTTCTTAGTGCAGCTCTTGGTTTCATGATCAGATCTTTCCTGGTTTTTGTCTTCATTTTGTGATTGTGAACCTTGTGCTCCTACATGATTAGTAAACTAACTGAAACTGAGGCTAACCTAGTTTTTCAAATACAGGGGAACTGGAGAATAAAGCTACGACGGAGTATTACAGCCACATGAGAAAATAAAGATACTTGTCACTACGAGAATAAAGTCATAAAATATGGATATAAAACCCGTAATTTTATGAGAATAAAGTCGAATACAAAAAGAATCACAATGTTATGAGAATAAAGTAATAGTTATAAAAAAAAAACTCATAATTTAACAAAAATATCATTCGTTTATGAGATTAAAGTCGTCATATTCCGACAATAAAGCCATAATATTACAAGAATAATGTCATAATTTAAAAACAGGTGGAAAAATCTCCTAATTTCCCAGAATGCAGTGGTGCCCTGCTGGTCCACAGCAGTAGTATCTGTGTTGGATAAAGGACTGGATCTGAACTAGACTCAGTAAATCTGCTCAGTCCCAGTAGATCATGCATATATTCACTGGGGTCAGTCCACGCTGGACTGGAAATGACCTTTGGATCAGCTGGTTCCGGGCCCTAGTTTTGGAGCCTTTGGATCAGCTGGTTCTGGTCCTAGTTTTGGAGCCTTTGGATCAGCTGGTTCTGGGCCCTAGTTTTGGACCCTTTGGATCAGCTGGTTCTGGGCCCTAGTTTTGGACCCTTTGGATCAGCTGGTTCTGGGCCCTAGTTTTGGAGCCTTTGGATCAGCTGGTTCTGGGCCCTAGTTTTGGAGCCTTTGGATCAGCTGGTTCTGGGCCCTAGTTTTGGACCCTTTGGATCAGCTGGTTCTGGTCCTAGTTTTGGAGCCTTTGGATCAGCTGGTTCCGGGCCCTAGTTTTGGAGCCTTTGGATCAGCTGGTTCTGGGCCCTAGTTTTGGACCCTTTGGATCAGCTGGTTCTGGTCCTAGTTTTGGAGCCTTTGGATCAGCTGGTTCTGGGCCCTAGTTTTGGAGCCTTTGGATCAGCTGGTTCTGGGCCCTAGTTTTGGAGCCTTTGGATCAGCTGGTTCTGGGCCCTAGTTTTGGACCCTGGTTGTCAGTCCTGATGAAACCATGTATATTTGTTTCAGGTCCAAATAGCACTGATCCCCTCCCCCCTGGATCAGGTCTGGATCCTCCATTTGTGTCCACATGTCAGTGTTCATGGACCACTTGTTCTTTGGTAGCTCGTACAGATCCATGTCCAGTCCAACTGTCCTTCATTTAATTTCAGATTTCCCATGTTCCTTTGCTCTGGCTGTGTTTACTGCTATACTCCGTCATGTTGAGCAGGTTGGTTTAAGACACTCAGTCTGACTGAGAGGGGCGTGGCCTGGGGGGGAAGTGACATATGTGCATACCCTCTATATAAAAAGTTCATTCCCATCCAACCATTCACTCTTATTCGTCCCACTGTAGTCCGTCACACACACTCTAAGCATGTTTACATCACATTACATTGTAGCTACAGGTTTGGTTTGGCAGTATTTGTTTTTTCACCATGCAGGAGAACGTGTGATAGTTTGTAATTGTTAGTAGTTCTGTTGGTCATGTGTTCCTCTGTCACATGGCCACACATGAGAACGCTGAATTTGCAAATGCTGTTTTGCATCTCGGAATCCTGCACTCGCCGCGTGCTGTTGATCGTGTAGTTCGAGATTTTTCACCAGAACTCAAAGATATAAACCTTTTTAAGGAGGAGCAGCGGAATTATGGATAACCTTAAACAACAGACACACATTTGTATTCATGATTACATTTTCAAAGCTGAAGATCTTATATTTGGACAGATTGGGCAGTGATGGAACGCTGGTCTTTTCTTGTCATGAATCTTGAGAGAATATTTATCCAATGACTGTAGAAGCTTTAGGGCAGATTTACAAGCCTGCGACCAACTGGTCATACACTAAAGAACATGTGGAACCATCACTACATTTAGATCCATGTTTGACACTTCAGTGGACAGTGAGTTTCTGATAGATCTGAAATTAGCACAGTTAAATTTGATTGTATTTGTCATCTTTTTAATGTGATTTTTAAAGCTTAGATTTGGGTCAAGTGTAACACCCTAAATATTTAAACTCCGTTACATTCTTCATTTTTTGTCCTTCTATCAAGATATGAGAAAAATTCTTGGGTTTGTTGCAGTTTGTGAAAAACATTGACACAGTTTTATCAACATTCAAAGTTAGACAAGAGTTCCTCAGCCAATCTGAAACTTTCTCAATTTCCTGTGTTAATTTTTGAGTGACCTCTTCCATAGTTTTACTATGAGTATATACCACAGTGTCATCAGCATACAGTAACTGTACGTAAATGTAATAAACAGTGGAAGTAGAGCATTCTGGTGCTATTTTTTCAGGAATATGCCAGGTGTCAGTCACTGCATCATATGAGTCAAATGTTGTTTATGTTAGAGAACACTGACAAGATTTCATGTACTACAACTGGAAGGAAATCATGTCTGTTGCATTTTCAGCAGGTTTGAGATTCACTCATTTAAAAAAAACAAAAGCATAGTGGATCATTCATATCAAGCTTATTGTTTATTTATTTGAATCAGATATTACAAGTATTCTCAATGGTAAGCTTTCAGTAAAACAGGAAAATCTCCCTGTAAACTTTGTGAAAACCAAACTTGGCTGCGTGGTCACTCATCCGCTTTTTCAGTCTCTCACTCAAACACAGAAAAACTCATGAGACTGCAGTCCTGAAGCTCAAGGACTTCAAACATACACAAAGTTTCTTAGATATATTCCTGAGTAGCTGCAGATCAGTGAAACAGTCTGAATGAAATTTATGAAGCTTGTATCTGCAAAAGCAGAATGTTCAAAGAAAAAAAAAAAAAAAAAGAAAACCTTTCATCCTAATCAGGAGGAAAGAGCTGTATCTGCAAAGCATCTATTTCAACAGTATTACATTACAGCTACTTCTAAGTTTCAAAGCAACACCATTTTATAATAACAGTTTAAAACAGGGGGGGTTCAGGGAGGAGTATAGAGGTCATCTTCTTTATCAATCAGATGATGCTAATCAGCTGTTATGACTGATGGTACAGTTTATTTGTTGGTTTTCAGAACTTGCAGGTCGTCAACAGGCTACACCAGCAGCAGCATCACTGCCTTTATATTGACTGATTAATCAAGTCACACAACCGTCATTCTAGTCTCAGTTGTTATAGGTCACAGGTGTCAAACATGCGGCCCGGGGGCCAAATCTGGCCCCCCCACCAAAGGTTCCATTCCGGCCCGCGGGATGAAAGTGCAAAAATGAACCTGAACAGTCCAGGTTGTCCAAATCCTTTTGGTTCAGGTTCCACACACAGACCAATGTGATCTCCAGTAAAAACACCAACACAATAACCCATAAATAATGACAACTACAAATTTTCTTTGTGAAAAATTATGTGGAAAAAATTTAAGTGAAAAAAATAACATTACACTGTGAAAAATTTAACATTTACAAAACTATTCTTTCACAATAAAATACAAATAAATGCATCAATAAAAACAAAGATGAACAACCCGAAATGTGCAATTTTAACAATATTTTGCCTGTTCCTAAATGTTTGGTGCATTTATGGATCCACTGGGATCTGGAGTTGTGTTCATAATAATAAGAGATGGAATATTGTAGAAATTATTCAAATTTTTGTTCCAAACTCCAAAATTTTAACAATATTCTGCCTGTTACCAAATGTTTATGGAACACTGTGTATAAATGTACATGTATAAATAATAAGTCGAGGCAGAATATTGTTAAAATTGCACCAATTTTTCAAATGAAATTTCAGTTTTTTCAGGTTATTCACATCTTTTTTGTAAAATGTAAATATTTTCATAATTTAATTGGGGGGGGGGGGTTTGTACTAAAACGAAAAGAAGAACTTGGATTTGTCATTATTTATAGGTTATGAAGTCATTATTTTACTGGTCTGGCCCACTTGAGATCAAATTGGGCTGAATATGGAACTGAACCAAAATGAGTTTGACAGCCCTGTTACAGGGTGTCCATGTAGGATCAGATGTGTTTTGTCTGCTGTTTAGAATGTTCAGACAATTCACCAAGTGTTAATATGGGATCGTCACAGGATCGATATTTCCACTCATCTGTAAATTTAGGGTTGAAGAAAAACTTATTTAATCCCACCCCCATTTTCATCATCAAATAACTGAACATAATAACATTTTAAATACTCACTCCTGTCTTTTGACTTCAAGCCAGAACAATGAGCAAAATAGGCCTAAACCAAATTAGAATGAAGTCATTTGACAGTATTTACATTGCAGAACCACAATGGGAGTGAAAAATAGAAACAAAGTGCGTTCCTAAGCTGTAACAGTCAACTTACATTATAATGATTACATACCAACAATGGTAAAAACAAAAAACTACAATAGCACAAGTGGTAAAGAACAGCAATAATTACATATCAACAATGGTAAGAAAAAAACCAAAAAACTACAATAGCACTAATGGTAAAGGGCAGCACATCCCAGCGATGGTAAGAACAATAGCAGATCTTAACCCTTTCATGCATAAGTCACCACAGTGGACAGTTGTTCTCCAGCTGTTCTCTTGAATACTAATGGGTTCTGTTGTTTTAGTTCCATATCAGCCAACACAGTGGACACTAGTTCAGACCATTACTGTAACTTTGCTGTTCTTTGTAAACCTGATCTGCAGTGACATGTTTTAATGTAAATCAATTGTTATTTGTTAGACAAAAAGGTTTTTTTTTTGCATATTATCTCCATGAAGTGAGTAATTACTAACATTAGAATATGTTAAAATATGAGCAGACATCAGATTAGCAGCATTAAAAATGTTTGTATTTCATTGTTTTCATATCACTTTCTGATATTGAGTTTTAAACACGTTTCTTTACTTGAAAAATTAAATGCATGGATATTTTTGTAACTATAGAAAAAAAAACTCCATCACATTGTGATGAGGAGGAATGAAAACACACAAGAAAAAAATCTTGACTAAGGTTCTCAGAATTCATGCATGAAAGGGTTAAACAGGAACAAAGAATAAAGGCAGAAAAACATGTTATTCTGATATTTCTGATATTTGGGGGGGGGGGGCAGTTGGTACGTCCATATACTGCGTATGATGAACAGCTGTGTTGAGCTGTTTCTGTTTCTAAGTGTTCGTCTGTGGCCGTGCCAGTAGCTTTAGTGTTGTTCGTTGTTTCTCATTGACTTGTTTTTACAAATCTAATGCTTCTCCAAGTGCTAATCACTGTTTTGATGGATGAACCTTAATACAAGGACAAATGGTGCAGTCTCACCTGCAGGCACATATTGATGCCAGGTCCAAGTGAATGAGCCAACAGTCAACACAACTCATGATTGATTATTTCTAAGGTGGTTTCATGTGAAATGAGCCTTGTCAGACAGTCTCGCCTTTGTTTTCAGAAGCAGATTAATGTGCTTTTGTGTGTGTTTGGACCAGGACATCCCTACTGGTGCCGACAGCTGTGTGACCAGCCTGTCCTGTGACTCCCAGCGCTCCCTCATCGTGGCCGGTCTCGGTGACGGTTCTGTTCGTGTCTTTGACAGGAGGATGGGTCCAAACGAATGGTAAAACACACACTGTCAGAAGCCACATCCACACTAATGCATTTGTGCAGTAAAACACATACTTTTGCTACATTTACACCTCGAATCCACACTTCTCTTACCTTTAAACCTCCTGAAAACAGACACGTTGGAGTTGTGTTAAGATGTGTAACACAGGCTTTTAGAAATAATGATACAGACTCTCACATTCTCTGTTGGCTTATGTGTTATCGGTCACTATGTTGTTTTCGCTGAGTCTCTTTTATGTAACTACTTCCAAAAGAAAACACATCACCCTCAACCACCAGTTCTTAATTCAACATAAATATTAAATTACAGGTTACTCTTGTAGTCTCTGTTAACAGCAACATGTGGCAGCACAGATACTGTCGACGAAATACAAAAGTAGATGTAGTGAGTCAACTTCTTTACTCGAGTAAACAAATGAAATCAGAAGCGCTGAAATGCACCAATAGAGTAAAAGTAAAATCTATTTCTTTTTTGTTTCTGTATAAGCTGCTGAACTTCGCATCATCCTTGTCAGTCTTAGTTCCCCCTGTTTCAGACTCTAATTAAATTGACAAGTCTTCTTGTTTTAACTTGTTGTGTCGTGTTACTAGAGATGGGAATCGAGAACCGGTTCTATTTGAGAATCAGATCCCAGTAGCTCGATTCCTTGGAATCGTTTGCCTGCCCGCTTAACGATTCTGCTTGTCGATTCCACCTTCTGTGCACATTCCTGATGACGTCACGCGTACGGCGCATTGTTTCGGTCAGAACGTAGCCAACATGGCGTTGAGGCAGAAACGGTCTAAACAGACCACACCAGGTCCACTGGAACACTGGCAAAACTTCCATTTCTTCTAAAGCACAGGTGTCAAACATGCGGCCCGGGGGCCAAATCTGGCCCGCCCAAGGGTCCAGTCTGGTCCTTGGGATGAATTTGTGAAATGCAAAAATTACACTGAAGATATTAACAATCCTTTTAGTTCAGGTTCCACATTCAGAACAATTCAATCTGAAGTGGGCAGGACCAGTCAAATACTATCATAGTAATATAGAAATAATGACAAATCCCAATTTTTGTATTAGTAAATGTAAATATTTTCATGTATTTACACTAAAACAAAGTATAATTTTGCAAAAAATGTGAATAACCTGAACAAATACGAACAACCTGAAATGTCTTAAGAGAAGGAAGTACAATTTTAACAAGATTCTGCCTGTTACTAAATGTTCTGTGTGGTTGTAGATCCACTGTGATCTCCTTTTTGAATAGGTATTATATGTCTTATGTTTAAGTGTTTTTTTTATTTATTTTCTTCTGTTTGACATTCATGTTCGAAATCAATCAATCAATCAATCAATAAGTTAGAATGTACATGTGTAAATGATAAACTGAGGCAGAATATTGTTAAAATTACATTTATTTTTTCAGTTTGTTCATGTTATTCACATCTTTTGAAAAGATAATTTGTAGATGTAAACCTTTTCATAATGTAAATTTACTTTTTTCACTCTAAAACATAGAGGAAAGTTTGGAGTTGACATTATTTATATATTATTCTGTTATTATTTTACTGGTTCGGCCCACTGCAGATCTAATTTAGCTGAATGTGGCCCCTGAATTAAAATTAGTTTGACACCCCTGTTCTAAAGGATGGAACCCCTCCTATATGTTCCAACATTTGTCCACAGCATGTGATTCATTTGATTCACTACTTTGCGGTGCTTGTAAATGTAGCGGCAGAGTGAACACCGGGCCATCATCTGGGCCCAGTTCTGGTTCCGGTGCGGGTAACAAACGTCGTATCCCCTCAAATACAAGTTTCCAAAGGTAGGGGAAAGGAAATGAGGTGCACAACAACGGGAGACGAGCCAAGTCGAGTTGAACTGGTTTTTAGTAGAAATGCAGCGATAGAGGAATTAGTAAAGAGTCTTTAGTTTCACTTTCACTGCCCCCCCCCCCCCCCCCCAACCGGGCCCAGCATCATCTGTCCTTATTATTTGTACATATTGTATATGTTCTATTTTCTGTGCAGATGGAAATATAAAAGACAGTTAATGCAAACACATCCATTTGTACTTTTATCTCCTCACCCAATGAGAATCGATAAGAGAATCGATAAGGAATCGGATCGATAAGCAAAATCGCTAATGGAATCGGAATCGTTATATTCTTATTGATTCCCATCCCTACCTGTTACATGTTTTATGATGCTGTGAAGGGTGGAACACAGTGCTCTATAGCCTCACTTTTCTAAGTGTTATTTTTTTTATCCATGTCGGTAGAAATCAGTCGTGATAAAAGGTTCAGTGATGCAAAACACAAACACGTTTGCTATTTCCTGCTTCTGAAATACATTAAGATTCTTTTTTAGAAATTAGTCTTTTTAGAAAATGTAAGGAGTTTAAAGTACAGATATTTTGTTAAAATGTAGGGAGTAAAAGGAAAATGTCAGAAAAGTAAATACTCAAAGTAAAACTATCTGAAGTGCAGTATTTAAATATTTCTTCTTCCTCTCATGCAGTCACAGTGCAGTTAAAACCTATTTTCTGTCATCATTTCTGACTGCTTATTACGGCTGTTATTTGAGTCATTTTGTTTGTAGCCAGCAGCATTACCACCCCAGTTCCTCATGTTTCTATCGGTGTTTCAGAGGTATTAGAATGATCTGAACTTATTCTTGAGGCTTTAAAGCAGTTTCAGTAACTGTGCTAAAGTACGCTCTTAAAAATAAAGTGTTCATGTGGATGTTGCCTAACTCCTCCAACCTTTTGTCCAACCTTTGACCACATCAGCGCCTCATTACAAAAAAGATTCTGTTACTCATTGACCTCCTGCTTAATTTCAGTTCTTTTTTTTTAACCATCTCACCATCATTTAAATGAATCGGAGAACACACACAGCACTTTCTTAAGGCATTAACTCTTACACTCTTTCATTATTCACTCCTCTAATCTCGATTTATTATATATGGCGTGCTATAAATCTACCCTCCTGGGGGGGGGCACCTCTTTTAATGTACCCTGGTGGCACAGATCCCCCCCAGTTGGTTAAACATTATTTTAATTTCAGTCCCAAAGGGGAAAAACAAAGCAGTTAAACCATGAAGTACCACATTAATCTTTCAGCTTTGCTAATTTAATAGGTTCCCTCAGGCAGAGCTCCATCTTTGAGGTGGATCCAGGACCAGTAGACAGGCGCATACAGGCCAGGGCCAAATATTCTGCAAGGGTTTTTATTTTGCAAAGTAGAATAGGTGGTAATTGTTACTGGTTTGCCTTTTTTGCACTTAGCTATGCTCAGAAACAAATAATATTTGGAACTTCCTGTCTGTCCAGTCTTCAGTAATGTACAGAATTAGATATTTAAGAGTGTGTTATGGATTGAGGATAATGCAGGAACAGTTGTAAAAAGAATGGTTTAAAGGTTTTTGTTTTCTCTTGCAGTCTCAGCCACTTCAGGAAGTACTCGTTGCTGTCTCAGGCATAATCTTACAGTGCCACCCAGTGGTCACTGCACTGCATTACATGTTAGAGCAGAAAGACGACAAGAGGGACTAGAATGTTTAACCCACAGGTGTCAAACATGCGGCCCGGGGGCCAAAACCAGCCCGCCAAAGGTTCCACTCCGGCCCGAAGGAGGAATTTGTGAAATGCAGAAATGACACTGAAGAAATTAACTATCAAGGATGTTAAAATCATTTTAGGTCAATTCAAGTGGGTCAGACTAGTAAAATACTCTCATAATAACATGTAAATAATGAAAACTGCAATTTTTTCTCTTGGTTTTAGTTTAAAAAAAAAAAGTAAAATTACACAAAAATGTTTACATTTACAGACTAGACTTTTATTAAAAAAAAAAAAAAAATGTGAATAACCTGAACAAATATGAACATCCTGAATTCAATTCAATTCAACTTTATTTGTATAGCCCAATATCACAACAAGGTTATCTCAAAGGGCTTTACAGAGTCAGTTGGAGTAAACAACAGTCAAATAAACAGCAAGAAAATGAGTAGTGTCCAGGGCATCCCCCGTCCTTAGACCCTCCTTCTCGGCAAGGAAAAACTCAAAACCCAGTGGGAAAAGGGAGAAACCTCGGGGAGAACCACAGTGAAGGAGAGATCCACTCCCATGGACGGACAGGCTATAGATGCACCAGGACTGATGGACGTCCATTTGCAGATGGAGTTCTAGTCTGCAAGGATGCAGTAGGAAATGCTGAATGTCTGAAATGTCTTAAGAGTAGTATGTCCAATTTTACAAAGTACTCTACCTGTTATTAAATGTTTTGTTTATGTGTAGATCTACTGTGATCTGTAAATTGTGATGTATAAATGACAAACTAGGCACAATATTATTAAAATTGCACTTATTTTTAAAAGTAATTTTCAGGTTGTTCATATTTGTTCGTGTTGTGTTCAAGTACGGTTCGTAGATGTAAACATTTTCATTACAGAATTGGACTTTTTTCACTTAAAAACATTGAGAAAACTTCAGAATTGACATTATTTATCAGTTTTTATCCTATAATTTATATTATTTTACTGATCCGGCCCACTTTAGATCATATTAGGCTGTATGTGGCCCCTGAACTAAAAGGAGTTTGACACCCCTGGTTTAACCCTGGTCACTATAGTGGACAGGTATTCTCCAGCTGTTCTCTTGTGTATTCATGGGTTTTGTTGTTTTAGTTCCATATCAGATGACACAGTGGACGCTTATGCACCATCCCATAATACACTGACACTCATACCATTACTGTAACTTTATGTTCTTGATAAGCCTGATCTGCAGTAACATGACTGAGTGTAATTCAAATGCTAGTTGTTATTAGACTGTAATTAACAGTTTTCTAAAAACGAAGGTTTTTTTTAACCCTTTCATTCATAGTGGTCACTCCAGTGGACAGTTCTTCTCCAGCTGTTCTCTTGTATATTCATGGGTTTTGTTGTTTTAGTTCCATATCAGCCAACACAGTGGACGCTTATGCATCATCCCATACACTGACATTCATACAATTACTGTAACTTTGCTGTTCTAGATAAAAACCTGATCTGCAGTAACATGTTTAGTGTAAATCAGTTGTTAATTGTTATTAGACTGCAATTAACAGATTTCTTAATCAAAAAGTTTTTTTTTTTTTTTTTTTTTTTGCATATTATCTCCATGAATTGTGTACCAACTAGTATTAGAGCATGTTAAAATGTGAGAAAACAGCATTGGTGGCATTAAAAATGTTTTTATCTCAGAGTTTTCACATAGTATATCACTTTCTGATGGTGGCTTTTAAATACATGTTTCTTTGCTTCAAAAATTAAATGCAAGGTGTCCAGCTGAGTGGACATTTTTGTAACTCCATGAAAAATAGGCTCATAAAAAAATTTCTGTTGCATTGTTTTTTTCATGCCTAAAGAGGAAAAAAAATCTCTCAAAAAAAAATATCAACTAAAGTTCTCAGAATTCATTCATGAAAAGGCTAATATTATCTCCATGAAGTGAGTAAGAACAGTATTAGAATATGATAAAAGGTGAGAAAACATCAGATTACCTGCATCAAAAATGCTTTTGTTTCATAGTTTTCACACTTTCTGATATTGTGTTTTAAATACATGTACCATTGCTTCAAAAATGAGACACATGGTGTCCAAATGAGTGGACATTTTTGTAACTCCGTGAAAAATAGGTTTATTAAATAAAAGGAATTCAATCTCAGTTTTTTTCATGCCTAAAGAAGAACAAAAACACTCAAGAAAAAAATATCATAATTCATGCATCAAACGGTTAATGTACACAAATGTTTTTACTCATTTACAAATCTCATTTACAGACAAGTTTGGACATTTTCACTTGAACCTTTTTAAAGACAAGAACTGAAACTTAAGAGCAGAGACAGAACTATCTAAACAGTCACTGAGTTTGTCAAAACAAAGTCTGTCCACGGCTGGACAGAAGGAAGGAGAAAAAAAAAAAAAGGAATAATAATTCTCATACTCCAATCAAGGACAGGAGTTTATGTCTACACATAAAACAAGTAGAATTTAATTAAAATAAAGAAAAATTAGATAATGCACACACACACACAGTGGATCTAAAAAGTCTACACACCCCTGTTCAAATGCCAGGTTTTTTTGATATAAAATAATTAGACCAAGATAAATCATTTCAACACTTTTTCCACCATTAATGAGACCTATAACCTGTACAAGTCAAATGAAAAACAAACTGAAACCTTTTAAGGGGAAAAATTAAAAAAAATACAAAACGTACGATAACCTGGTTGCATAAATATTCACACCCTTAAACTAATACTTTGTTGCGTCACCTTTGGCTTTTATTAGTGCACTCAGTCTTTTTGGGGAGGAGTCTGTCAGCGGGGCACATCTTCATGTGTCCATATTTGTCCACTCTTCTTTCTAAAAATGCTCCAGACCTGTCAGACTGTGAGGTCATCTCCTGACCACAGCCCGCTTCAGATCAGCCCACACAAGTCTGATCAGACTCAGGTCTGGACTCTGGTGGGTCATTCCAAAACCTTCATGTTCTTCTGGTGAAACCGTTCTCTGGTTGGTTTGGATGTGGGGGCTTTGGATCACTGTCGGGCTAAAAAACTGTAAGGCTAATTCGTGTTTGTTGATTGGGAGCTCCAAAGACGAGTTCAGGATGTGCTTGATCTGAGTTTAAGAATTTATTCTGATCACATGTGAAGTATAAAAGCCAGCGCTGGTCTTTCTGGACAGGGGCTCACACAGGAACTCAAGTTGCAAAAAGCCCCAAATTCTGGGTGTGGTTTGACAGTTATCTTCATGGGTGACTCCACCCCGAACAATGGGTTGGACTTTGCTACGTCATCTGACTCCATCTTCTGATTGGACCTCAGCTGCTGACACGACTTGCCAACAGGTCTTGTTTCTGGGATGTGCTACGCAAAGTGTCATGACTGTTGTTTTAGACGTGGATCTATTGGAATGCGAGGTCCGAGCTTCTGTAGCCACAACATCTTCTTCAGTGAGCAGAAGTGACCCTGAGCTTATCAGCACTGGCGCCCATGAGTTAACTGGGAGACGAGCTTCATCAGTAGAGAAATACATGAGGTTACTGTGGCGTTTTCAAACAGCTCAGAGCAAGACTGTACTGATTCTATAACTATTCTTGTTCTTCAAGATGAAGTTCGTCTTCATCTTCATCTTTCTGGCAGAAGCCTGAAGGTTCTGGTCCAACACCGACTGGTATTTGCACTGTTGATAACTCCCTCCACTTTGTCTAAGTCTCCAGTTCCAGCTGAAGAAAAACAGCCCAAAGCATGATGGTGCCTCCACCATGCTTCACTGTAGCTCTGCCGTTCTTTTGGTGATGAGCAGCGTTGTGTTTACACCAAATATACCTTTGGAATTATGGACAAAACATTCAACCTGGGTTTGCTGTGACCATAACACATTTTCACACATTTAGATTTAAAATGTGTTTTTAAAAACTGTAGCCAGGTTTGGGTACTTTTCTGCACAGGATCAGGTTTGGTCTTACTCCCATACCCCACAGCCCAGATGTGTCAGATGTTCTACATCACTAGTATTTAGTATAAAACAGGGGTCTCAAACATGCGGCCCGGGGGCCAAATGCATCCCGCCAAAGGTTCTAATCCGTCCCATGGGATGAATTTGCAAAGTGCAAAAATTTCACAGTCAAGGCTGTGGAACTCATTTTAGTTCAGGTTCCACATTCAGAACAATTCAATCTCAAGTGGGCAGGACCAGTCAAATACTCTCATAGTAACATTTAAATAATGACAAATCCAAATTTTTCTCTTCGTAAATGTAAATATTTTCATGTATTTGCGGCAGAATGAACACCAGGCCCAGTTCCGGTTCCGGTGTAGGCAACAAACATCGTACCCCCTCAAATACAAGTTTCCGAAAGTAGGGGAAAGGAAATGAGATGCACAACAACGGGAGCCGAGCCGAGTCGAACTGGTTCCATGTAGTGGACATGCGGCAATTGAGGAATTAGTAAAGAGTCTTTAGTTTCACTTTCACTGCACCCCCCCCCAAAACCGGGCCCAGCATCACCTGTTCTTATTATTTGTACGTACTGTATATGTTATATTTTCTGTGCAGAGATGAAAATATAAAAGACAGTTAATGCAAACTCTTTTATTCCCTCAATGAGAATCAATAAGACAATCAAAAAGGAATCGGATTGATAAGCAAAATCAATAATGGAATCAGAATCGTTAAATTCTTATCTATTCCCCTCCCTACCCCCAGTTATAAGAGGGTGTGAACACTTGTGCAACCACATGATCTCAGTTGTTTATTTTTACTTCCCCTCCCTAAAAGATTTCAGTTTGTTTTCCTATTGAGTTGTGGAGGTTATAGGTGACATTAATGGTGGAAAAAGTTTGGAAATGATTTATCTTGGTCAATTTTTTTTTACATCACAAAAACCTGGCGTTAAGGGTGTGTAGACTTTTTAGATCCACTGTGTATATACCGTACTTTCCAGTCTATAAGCCACTACTTTTTACACACACTGTGAACCCGCGGTTCTAGAACGATGCAGCTAATTTATGTTTTTTTGGGCTAACGATCGATCGGGCTGATGAAGGAAATAGAGCAGCTGCACGTAAGCTTGACATCAGTGAATCGATGGTGAGACGTTGGAGACGGGGTGAGTGTGGCTGATAGTCCGGAAAGTATGGTACTGTTAGGGCTTAAGTCACAGGTGTCAAACATGCGGCCCGGGGGCCAAAAGCGGCTCACCAAAGGCTCCAATCCGGCCCGCGGAATGAATTTGTGAAATGCAAAAATTGCACACAAGATATTAACTTTTATTAGTAAATCCTTTTACTTTAGGGGCCGTATAAAGCCCTACTGTAGTCTGAAGTGGGTCCGGTCAGTAAAATACTGTCATAAAAACCTACAAATAATGACAATTCCAAATTTTTCCTCTGTTTTAGTGTAAAAAAAAAAAAAAAAAAAGTAAAATTACATGAAATTGTGTAAATTTACAAATTAGCTTTTCACAAAAAAATTTAAAAAAAATTTAAATTTCCTAAGAGAAGTGCAATTTTACTAATATTCTGCCAGTTACTAAAATATTTTGTGTATTTTGCAAATCCATTGTGATCTGTAAGTTGTAATGCACATTTACAAATGATAAGCAGAGGCAGAATAGAGTTAAAATTGCACTTATTTTTCTTAATAAATTTCATTTTTTTCATGGTTGTTTTCATGTTATTCACATTTTTAAAAGGACACTTTATAGATGTAATTGTTTCCATAATGTAATTTTACTTTTTTCACTATAAAACACATTGAAATGTTTGGAGTTGGCATATTTATATATTATTATGTTATTAATTCGCTGGTCTGGCCCACTTCAGATCAGACTGGGAGGATATGGCCCCTGAACTAAAATGAGTTTGACAGCCCTGGCTTACGTAAATGCACATTTGGATCCCCCTGTTAAACATGATCTGCATCCCCACAGACACAACTGAATATCTCATCTTTTCCGGAAAAAGCGTTTGTAATTCAAGAAATTCAGAAGCTGTTCACTTGTTGTTTCATATCCAAAAATAAAAAAAATCACTATTCACAATAAAATCTATCGCACATTAGAAGGTACAGAAAAACAAGGGAAAATATAATTAAAGCACCAGAAAATGTTGTTTGTAACCTGGATGTGTGTGTCTGTGTTTGTAGTCGGGTGATGACGTACAGAGAGCACGGAGCCTGGGTGGTCAAAGCCCATTTACAGAAGGAAACAGACGGACACATCATCAGTGTCAGGTATGCGCTCTTATATCAGATGAACTTTCAGAATTGTTTCCTTTCTGTACTGACTTTGATTCCCTGTCCACACAGTGTGAACGGTGATGTTCGATTCTTCGAACCCCGGACACCGGACTCCATCAATGTGCTACAGACGGTGAAGGGGTTAACGGCGCTGGACATCCACCCTCAGGCCAACCTGTTCGCCTGGTGAGTGTGAGAACGACACCAAAGAGCAGGAAACAACAAGTGAAATAACCACATGGGAAGTGAATACAGTTCCACAAATTAGAAGCAGAACAAGGAAACTGAATATACTGGGTTTTCCCCAAAAAATATAAAAAAAAAAAAAAATAAAAAATAAAAAAAATTTTAAAAGCTTTGCTGTTGCTGTATATTTTAAATTTGCTCCAGCTTTTCCATTTTTTTTAACAAGGATATGATGATAACAGATCCAGAGTTATGTGAAACTTTAATATGTTAACTGAAAAACAGGAAATCATCTGAGGTAGGACCCCCCCACACCCCCCCAAAACCCGCATACATCATAGGGTCAGTGTTCTCTGCCTTAGTTTAGAAGCGTTTTCTGTAAACGTGATTTTAATTGTTGCTTTTAAAGTCGGGATCAGAGTAAAGTGTGGAATAATTAGTGGAATAATTCAGTCTCCTCATCACTACCTGTTGTACTAGACATGTTTTCATGCTTTATCTCACAGGTGTCAAACATGTGGCCCGGGGGCCAAATCTGGCCCACCAAAGGGTCCAGTCCGTCCTCTGGGATGAATTTGTGAAATGCAAAAATTACACTGAAGATATTAACAATGCTTTTAGTTCAGGTTCCACTAGGGCTGTGCAATTAATCGAAATTCGATTACGATTTCGATTATTACACGCAACGATTACAAAAATTATGTAATTGAGAAAAAACTATTATTAATTTTGAGTAGTTTTAATTCACGCGCACGCAAGCTCCCATGAGCTGCTCTGCCCCGCCCCCCTCTAAGCTACTGCTGCCTGCTAGCCGGCAGGTCCACCCCAAGAGGAAAGTTGTACCTAGCGGTCTGGAAAAACGGCAAGAGAATCCCAGCAGAAGTGCTTGGTAAACAAAAAAGGCAAGTCCAATTCAATTGTATGGAATCACGTTGGGTTTGATGAAGAAGACGAAGAGCAAAAACACATCACGTGCAAAAAGTGTTTCGTAGTTGTGTCCGCACCGACCGCTAACACAACAAACCTTTTTAACCATCTAAAGTTTAACCACCGCCACCGTTATCATAATCTTATGAAAAACTAAAACACATAAAAACAACTCCGTTTACAACTTTGCCCGCAATGCAATCTTCAGTTTCCGAATCTCTTTACGCTGCAACTCCCGTATTAACCTAACCCTAACCCGTATAACCCTAACGTACGTATTCTAGATGGCTGATGTATACAGAAGGCCTGAACTGAAACCTCACGGCACGCCACTGAATTTACTGTTTCATACTACATTGAACATACTTGAATTTATAATTTGCACTTTACGTGAGCTTTTTTTTTTTATTGCTACAGTTCTATGGCAAGTCTACAACAGTGTAATTCCAGTGCACTATTTATTTACAAAAGGAAACATACTTGAATTTACAGTACACTTATTTGCATTCAAAGATTTTTTTGTTTCGTACAAAAGTGAACATACTTTGTTTTAGTGGTTAAAAGCTTTACTTATGTTTAAAGAGTATATTGTACATTGTTTTGCAAGAAAAAAATAAACAACTTTAAGGTTAACAAATAATCGTTTTTAATAATCGTAATTTCAATTATTGCTAAAATAATCGTGATTTTTTTTTTTTCCTATAATCGAGCAGCCCTAGGTTCCACATTCAGACCAATTCAATCTCCAGTGGGTCAAATTGGTAAAATACTATCAGAATAACATATAAATAGTGACAACTCCAAATTTTTCTCTTAGTAAATGTAAATATTTACACTAAAACAAAGTGTAATTTCTCAAAAATGTGAAAAACCTGAACAAATAGGAACAACCTGAAACATTTTAAGAGAAGTAATTACAATTTTAAAAATATTCTGCCTGTTATTAAATGTGTTGTGTGTTTGTAGATCCACTGTGATCTGTAAGTTATAATGTACATGTGCAAATGATAAACTGAGGCAGAATATTGTTAAAATTACACATTTTTTCAGTTTGTTCATGTTACTCACATTGTCTGAAAGGATAGTTTGTACATGTAAACCTTTTCATGATGTAAATTAACTTTTTTTCGCTCTTAAACATAGAGGAAAGTTTGGAGTTGACATTATTTATATATTATTCTGTTGTTATTTGACTGGTTCAGCCCACTGCAGATCAAATTCAGCTGAATGTGGAACTGAACTAAAATGAGTTTGACGACGCTGCTTTATCTGAATATCTGGAAAACGCAGCAAATGGCTGATCAGTGAGCTGCTCAGTCATGTGAGTTCAATGTCCAGCGTGGCAGAATGTATTCAAAAAAGGAGGTTCCATTCCCTCTTTACTTTGTTTACTTTTTGATTTAAAAAAAAAAAAAAATGCCAATAACCACCTTTTTTGTGAGATTTGGGATGTTTCAAATTTCGTCAAATACCAAATTGTGCATTTAATACATTTATGAAACATCTTTTGTCAAGAACAGGGAGAAGTAGTTAAGGTTTAACATAGTACAGATACAGATTAACGTTATTGATCCTCAACAATAGGATGAAATTCTTTTTTTGTTTTTCATCAGCTCAATAAAATAAAGAAAGCAAGAAAGAAAACATGCAGGTAGAAGGATGTCCTGCCTACAACCGACCGACCGTTCAAACTTTCTGAGATCCAACACTATTTCTGTGCTTTTGGGAGCGTTCAGTACGAGGCAGGTTTTGTGATTCTGGTCACAGAAGGCCCCTGAACTCCCCATCCTGTCCGTTCCTGATTTAAAACCACGGTTTTCAGAATTATAATCAGAATATTTTGACATGACTTGTCAACTGAGAAATCTTCCTCCTCTTAGATATTCCCTGAAAGCATGAAGACGTGGCTGCTAGTCCAACAGGTAGTCTAGACTGATGAGGACCCTGCATCCCCATCACAGCCACAGTGACAGAATGTTAACAGCACACATCTACTCTGTACTTCAGTGGTTCCAACCTTTTTTGTCCCCTGACCCCATTTTAACATCACAAATTTCTGGCGACCCCAGACATTCAAAACAGAGACTTTTTTTTTTTTTTTTTTTGCTAATATCAATTTGTTTTTGATCATGTACTATGTTGCAAATAAAGGTTAATTTTAGAGGACATTTAGTCTATATAATGTAGATTATTATGGACAGAGGCAGTAAATCCAGATGTAGATTACTGCACAAAGGGAGAATTTTATTTTCCCCATGTCAGGATCTGTACAGTCAATCCAGCTGTGATTTACAAAGCTGACAATTAATACTGAACAAACAAGAACTGAAACTATGAATTATGAAAGAGCTGCAGCATCTGAAACTGACCACAATGAACATTTGACACATAAACAGAAGCACAGTGCTGCAGTTTCACAACCACAGTTTGTCATGTCTATTACACTGGGTTATAAAAAAACGGTTTTTGCAAGTTGTCTAGGTTTTTTCAACTGAATTAGGACCATTTTGCACCGCTAAATCCAAAAATGACATCTGTTTTTCTCAATCAGGTCAGGTTTTTTTTGCTAATTTGAGTTTGAAAAATTTGATCTTTTCACAATCTGCGCCCAAACTTTATCTTGGTCAGCAAGTTTAATACCAAAATCAGATTGGTAAGCACACTTTATGAAACTTGTGACTTGATTCCTGTTAGGTACAATGGTGTATTCACCGCAGACGTAGCAGAATACGTCAGGCTTATTTTTGCAAGATCTTCTAGTCGAAGCCATTTCATTAATGAATGTGAAATTTGGCAAAAATAATCAAAAGGTCGATAATATATCTTTTTTCTGGAGTTATTTTATCAGTGTGTGATAGGCCAAATTAAATGTGTTGAAAGTTCAATTTACACGAAGAGTCAATTTTTGTGTTTATAAAATTATTTAAATCAATCCAAAATATATGTGTGTAGGTGCAATCCCAAAATAAATGACATATTGTTTCCTCTGCGTTGTTGCAAAAAGAACAAAGAGTATCAATATTTCTTTTATATTTAATCACATAGGTCTTCACCGGATAACATCTATGGATCAATTTAAAAGTTGGACAGAACACTTTACTTCTATCCATAAACTAAAATTCACCACATAGAACACAGGTAGTCAAACACGCGGCCCCGGGGGCCAAAACCGGCCCACCAAAGGCTCTAAATCCGGCCCGTGGGATGAATTAGTGAAATACAAAAATTACACCAAAGATATTAAGAATCAAGGATGTTCAAATCATTTTAGGTCAATTCAACCTAAAGTGGGTCAGAACCAGTGAAATACTGTCAGAATAAACTACAAATAATGAAAACCGTAAACTTTTTTCTTGGTTTTAATGTAAAAAAAAATGTTAAATCACCCTAAAATGTTGACATTTACAGACTATCCTTTTACAAAAAAATGTGAAAACCTGAACAAATATGAACAACCTGAAATGTCTTAAGAGAAGTAGATGGGATTTTAACAATATTCTGCCTGTTACTAAACGTTTTGTGTATTTGTAGATCCACTGTGATCTGTAAGTTGCGATGCATATGTATAAATGGTAAACTAAGGTGTAATATTGTTAAAATTGCACTGATTTTTCTTCTGAATTTTCAGGTTTGTTCATGTTACGTTCAAGTACAGTTGTAGATGTAAACATTTTCATTACAGAATTTTACTTTTTTCACTCAAAAACACAGAAAAACCTTTGGAGTTGACATCGTTTATAAGTTCTTATCCTATTATTTATATTATTTTATTGGTCCAGCCCACTTTAGATCATATTAAGCTGCATGTGGCCCCTGAACTAAAATGAGTTTGAAATCCCTGACACAGAGGAACTGTAAACACGCAGCAAACAGTAAATCTCAAAAACCACAATTAATTTCAGTTAATGAACTACTGCCCCAGTTTCCCTTTACCTTTAACCACTGCGTACTGTAAGTTGACGGTTATCTGGACAAAAAGCTGCACGTTCTAGAGATTTCTTGACCAATGGGGTCGCGTAATTTAAATTAACTCACCGGTTATGTTTCAGATGGAAGGACCAAACCAGAAGAAATGAAGAATTCACCAAAAGGAAGGGCTGAGGTTTTAAAAAGTTCAAACAAAGCTTGATTTATTGCTTCAGGCAAAAATAGAAAAAGTTACAAAAAAGAAAGAAGTCAGTTATCAATTAGTCTAGCATCAAACACACTATTTGTCTCTTTCTTTGTCTCTTCCCCCTGGAAATCATCTTCATTACATTTTTACAGTCTTCAGTCACTCTCTGAAGATGTCCATATTTGGTTCATGATCTCAGTGATTGGTCACAGTTGTTGCTGGGTAAAACACGTCACTCCACTTGAGCTAATTCTAAGAAAAACACATTTGAAAGTTCACCTGAGTTTAACAAACGCTTTGGACGCCTGTCAATCAAACCTTGGATTGACATGTGCTCCAATAATTCAGTTTAACCACAAAGAGTTTCAGTAAGTACGCTCTTGCTTAACACCTGCGCAGTTAGGCTAGCATTTCTTGACCACAGAGTCCCTTTTAAGTTCATTACCTAAATTAACTCAACTTGCCCTGTTGAGCCGCATTATGTAATAAATTCCCATTATGTAATAAAAGTTCAAAATGTAATAAGAATGTCACGTCATCTTGTAATAAAGCCGCATTATGAAATAAGCTGACGCATTTTGTAATAAACTACCTCAATGCATTATGTGGTTAATTTTTTCACATTATGCAGTAAGTTATTACAATTTGTGAAATTTATTACAAAATGCACTTGACACATTTTTATTTTCAGGAAAATGTAATGTGCTAAATTAATCTTTAAACTGTGTGGTTAAAGTTCTGATTCCATTACCTGGAGCTCCTGGGACTAATTTCTTCTAAATTGCTGTGAAATTATATTAATTTGGACTGTCATTATATAATGAACCATGTTTTTACATTTTTTTTTTTCATAAAAATGTGTCAAGTGCATTTTGTAATAAATTTCTCAAATTGTAATAACTTACTGCATAATGTGAAAAAATTTACTATATAATGCGTTGACGTAGTTTATTACAAAATGCGTCAGTTTATTACACAATGCGGCTTTATTACAAGATGACATGACATTCTTATTACATTTTGAACTTTTTTTACATAATGGGAATTTATTACATAATGCAGCTCAACATGCCCTAACCACTATTCCCAAATCTGCAAAACAGACACTTTTACTTAGAATCTGACATTTACTGTTCAGTACACATCAAATAAAATTACAAAATATAAATCAGAATATGACAACTTAGGCTTGCAAAATAAAAGACTCGTCAAGCAAAACAACTTGTAATATTTCATTTCTTCTTTCCCTTTTTGGTTCATACATTTTCTCTTTTTTTTTATATTGATATTAATTAAAATAATTAAGATAAGCTTTACGATGATCATCTGACATTTTAGAGCAAGACCAGCGTCTTCCAGAACCATACGGTGAACACAGCGTGTGACCGATGTGAGGTTTAAAGTTTAAAACAGTTACTTCAGCTCACTCTTCTGTCTTCTCTGTCTGTCCTCCAGTGGATCCATGAACCAGTTCATCGCCGTCTACAACGCTAACGGCGACGTCATCAGCAACATTAAGTACTACGACGGCTTCATGGGACAAAGAATCGGGGCCATCAGCTGTTTAGCCTTTCATCCATACTGGGTAAACACCACTGCTGATCACGTAGACCACATGGACCACACAGAGGTCTTCATTTACTGCGACTCACACAGGTCGAGGAGTAACACGAAGTAACTGTTATTCACACAAAGGAAAACCTCTCCAACCAGTGTCCTTTTAAACAGACGGACACCTTTATTTTCAGAGTATGTACATGTAGCACCCACACAACCACTAAAAATAGAAGAGTTTAAGACTTAAAAAAGATGATGGAAGACTTATGTGACGAGGAAATGTAGGAAGTTGAATATGATATTCATATGTATGTTTTTAATATTGTAGAATCTCACCAAAATGCCAACTGTGTGTTTTCATTGCCTTAGAATGAGTTGTTTTCTCTCTACAGACGGAGTGGGTCACTTGTTTTTAGAGCTGCAACCGATTAATCGATTAGGTCAGTGGCTCTTAACCTGGGTTCGATCGAACGCTAGGGGTTCGGTGAGTCAGTCTCAGGGGTTCGGCGGAGGTCAAGACACACACTCGACTCATTAGTCAGGTGTGTGTCGGCCTAGGTCCGTGTATGTAAACAAACAGCTTCGGAGACTCTTTCTCTGATTGACATCCAATATATGCGGTGTATTGTTGTTGCTTATAGCACTACAACACATCCGGAAGTGTTTATAATCTCTTCCACTCGTCTGACGATGAATTATTTGAGTATTTTCCACATTGTTGTTATGACTTTTGCTACTTCCTGTTAACCACGGAGGCAGCCATGTGTAGCGTTTGTTTACATTTTTCGGTCACCGCACTGGTCAGTTACAGTCATGTGACAACCGACGCACCGTCGCGGATGGACAAATCGTATTACGCTAAAGCCGAGCTAGTGCCGTAATAAAACAACGATCACAAAAATACTGAAGGAGTATAACGAGAACTTTTTTTTTAATACATTACATGCAGTTATCTTTTTTTTATGTCAAAATTGCGTGGTTCGGAAAGTTCGGAGCGAGATGAAACGAAAACCGGGTTGACCTGACAGCCTACACATACACATACACAACAGCAGAAGTCACACTGATTTGCAGTAAATAGTCATTATTATTGTAGCCTGATGGAAATTAGGTGATGGGTGTGTGTTAAAATGTTAAAAATGATAAATAGCATAAATACAATAAGTTCATTATTGGAATACATAAGGTTAAAAATTAAAACCATTTCAGTGTGGTAGTATTAAAAAAGGTCATGTCTTTGTGAAAAGGTATGGAATTTGTTGTAAGTTCACGCACTGTATTGGTTTTGTTCTTTGAGCACAGTGATGTTAATGCACGGTTCATTTTGTGCACCAGTAAAACATATGCCTGTGTCTTGAATTTGAAAAAAAATAATATTATGTTTTTTTAATAAAGAAGGGTTCAGTGAATGCACATATGAAACTGGTGGGGTTCAGTACCACCAACAAGGTTAAGAACCACTGGATTAGGTGCTTGAAGTGAATGCAAAACTTCCCGATTCAATTAATCGACTCGAATTGATTGAAGGCAGATATTCTGTTGCAGTTTTCCTGAATTGAAACTTCTTTGTGCGTCACAATAAGCGTCCGTGTGAAACAGAACAGTGGAACCAATGTTTAACAGCAGAGAAATGAAGGAAACAAAGCTTTGATTCAGGAGAATTGTGGTTGAATGATTTTTTTGGATCACTTTGAGTCGATTAATCAATTGCAGCTCTACTTGTTTTTATCACCATCCACTGAAAGAAAAGAACAGAAACACAGAGCTGTCTAAGGTGGTAAAATATCCATATGTATTAAAATAGAGAGAGTATCCAGAAGATCTTTTAAAGGTCGTTTTCTGGAGACTGCGACAAACTGACAGGATTAAACCTGGAAATGCCCCCAGTGCATGAATATATGTCCAGGGTGTGATTTGTCAAAAAAAAGGAAGGGGGGGGGGTGTTTTAGTTTTTTTGTTTTTTTGTCGGTGCGGGGGGTTATATACATGGGGGTGCGGTCCATAACTAACATAACTAACACTGGCCTGAAACAAAAGTGAAACTTTACATACTTTCAACCAAGGTTTAAATAGTTTTGGATTTTTCATTATAGTTTAGTTTTATTTAGTTTTGACTTTTTTTTCTCTAATTCAGTTAGTTTAAATTGGTTTTTAGAGCAGGTTTGCTGGTTTTTATTAGTTTTTGTTATTTTCTAAATGCTTAGTTTTAGTTTAGTTTTAGTTTTTTCGTATTTTTTCTCTTCTTCTCTGTCGTCGTATTTAAATAAATCCCAGACAGGACTCTGCTGCTTTCTCCCAACTTTAGTCTCCATGTTTCCAGGTAGAGTGGGGACCAGAAGACGACTGGAAACCACAAGTGAACACAAGTGACGGACCCTTAAATATCAAATGGTGCCAGCAGAGAAAATTGCTTGAGGGAAATAAATCGATTTCATATCAGTCCAACATTGACAAAGACAAAAACGAATGGAATTTTATCCATAATTTTTATACGTTTTAGTTAGTTTTGTAAACACACAATACAGTTTCAGTTATAGTTTTTTATTCTTTTAATTCTAGTTTTTATTTATTTCAGTTAACAAAAATGTTTTTACAATTCTAGTTTTCATCATTTTGTTAGTTGTCGTTATTGATAATAATCTTGCTTTCAATGTCCAACTCCTGGTTCTGTTCCTCTATTATACAGTGGATCTTACATGAAATTTTCACAACATCTAACCTGTATCTACTGGACACACAAAAGCTGCCCCCCCCCCCTCCCTTTCCAGCATGGGGACGTTCTCCAATTCTGAGACTGCGACAGTTCGGTTCAGGTGAATGTTAGTGTCACTAATGTAGGATATAGGTGGAAGAAAACTGTCACAACCTGATGGGATTTCCATTGGTTGGTTGCCCCCCCCCCCCGACGAAATTCAGTGAGCAGAAGTAGGGATATAAAAACCAGAGGGGGGGTTGATTCCCCCCCCCCCCCCCCCCCAACAAATCACACCCTGTATATATCTATCTGTGAAGCCCAGATAGATGGATAGATAGATAGAAATTATATATATGTATATATATATATATATATATATATCACAGTAGAGATTGAAATCCAGTAGGATTCGTAATCCTACTAGGACAGATAGGAATTTTAGTTTGTCCTAGGACAAACTAAAATTCCTATCTGTCCTAGGGTTAGGGTTAGGGTCAGGGGGTTAGGGGGGGTTGGGGGGCGGTTACGGGGTTAGGGTTAATCTTCAGATCCTAATTTCTTGTAGGATTTCAGTTTGTCCTAGGACAAACTAAAATTTCAATCTGTCCTAGTAGGATTACAAATCCTACTAGGACAGATAGAAATGTCCTAGCAGGATTACGAATCCTACTGGATTTCAATCTCTACTGTGACATATATATACACTAAAGATCTAGTGTCAGATCTTTGCACATATTCAGTTTGTGTTTTATGTGTCCCATTTGGTGATACTGGATACAAATTTAGCAAAACTAGATCCTTGACAGATGGTATTTTGCATATTTGTTGATTCTTTGATGTCCTGCAAATTCTGAACAGCAGAAAGATAGAAAAACAGCCATTAATTAACCCTTTCATGCACGAATTATGAGAACCTTAATCAAAATTATTTCCTGAGTGTTTTTATTCCTCTTTAGGCATGAAAAAACACAATGCGATTGAAAAATTTCTTCTGAAAAATAAATAAAATAAAAAATAATTTAAAAATTAAAAAAAAAATAAAAATAAAAAAATTCTTATGAACCTATTTTTTTATGAAGTTGCAAAAATGTCCACTCAGCTGGACACCACACGTTTAATTTTTGATGCACAGAAACATGTATTTGGTGACAAATTGTGTGAAAACTTTGGTGAGGGCTTGTGATTCTGGGGATTTATGCTCAGGAGAGATCGACATAATGTTACCAATTCATGTCAGAAAAGATATGTAGTGTCTTGAAACTTTAATAAAGAAATGTGTAAAAAAAAAAAAAAAAAAACACCGAAAAGAACAACAAAATCCATGAATATACAAGAGAACAGCTGTAGAATAGCTGTCCACTGGAGTGACCACTGTGCATGAAAGGGTTAAATACTGAAAATGACAATTAATGCTTTATGTTAAACAAGCATTCTGAACATGAGTTTACATGTTTTTTTTTTTTCCCTTCTTAACAGTCATGTGTTGATCTCCCATTCGTTTCCATAAAACAATCACGTAGGAATTGTATTCTGACACAAATGACAAGACTGTAATCCGTTCCAAAATGTATTAAAACAAAAAAGGCTCATTTACATCATGTCAGACAGTGGAATAAACTATGTACTCATAAGGTCTGTAAGCTCTCTTTTCTCTTACTGCAGAGAGGTCATAAGACACACATACACAGCGAAGATGCATTAAATAGCAACAAAGAAAATCAGAAATTTGCAGCTTCACACAAAATAAACTTATAAACATTAATTCCTATTAGCCGTCATGTTTTGGCTCTTACAAGTAAGTCTGTTTGTCTCTGCACCATTTTTAACCAGATTTGAAATGTGCCGCAGCCTCTCAGTCTACCATTTAGGATCCTGTACATTTCAACTATTTTTTTGGCCATTAGGACTAAAAACAATCATCGGATCATGTTTCTGCTGGAGCTGAGAACAGATTTAGTGTCGAGGTGCGTCACTGTCACCTACGATATCTGAGAGTGGACCTGCAGTTCATATGTCCTAAAATAAAAAGACCAGAACCGGCCAAACTGAAAGTAGCACTAATATAATAATAGCCTTCTGTGTAGGGGAGGGTGGGATGACATGCATGTTCAGGTAGTTGCAATCTGCTCCTTCACCACCAGAGGTCACATACATGCCATACATGTATGGTCATTAAATCTAAAATGTATTATTCCCACAAAAGACGCCAAACATCCAGTTGTTGTTGTTTTTTTTGGGGTTTTTTTGTTTTGTTTTGTTTTTTTTTTTTTGGGGGGGGGGGTATAAATGCACTGGATTTCAGCATAAACATACAAGAAAAACACAAGAATTTGAAAATAGATGATTATCCTCCTGTATCCTTCTGCTCTGCTCTTGGTCAAAATCAAAACACTAAGAGACTGATGTGACAGAAAATGATTAGCTATCAGTTATAACAACTGAAAACATTACTGATGAACCAAACCATCATGTCACAGAGAAGAGGTTTTACAACCTGAAAAGAGAAGGTGGAATTCTTGTGTGGTTTCAGAATAACACACTGCAGAAAGATACTTATGAACCTGTCCCCTGATGAAGCCAGAACACTGTGAAGCAGCTCTAGTATATTATGGTTTCACACAGCCTTGTCCCTCTTAGTTACAGCTGATGAACTTTGGTACTTTCCATGTCACTCTACAGCGTTTTCCAGTTATAATGAGTGAAACAATCAGAAACTTCTGTGATAGGAAGCAGCAGGAAGAGGTACACAGAAAGGACTAGAGGGGCTATCTGTGCAGTTCAGAGCGTTAATGTGACCAACAAATGCCTGAAGTAAAGCACTAACTAACACTGTCTGGGATGTCACATTGTTGTTAGCAAACAATGACGGTTAGATGCAGGTATTCATGTTAACTTTACAGCAGCTGGTTGTGTGTCATTGTACACCACATAAAAGAAGCAGAAATGTGTATGTAAATATGTGCTGCAGTCCTTTCTGTTTACGTGTACATTTCTCTGATATTTCTTAACTATTATTACACAAATGTGATGTCATTTCCTTGTCAATATCTGATTGAACATTCAGTTACTGTGTCATAATAATGGAAAATCTGTTCACATGTTGTCAGACATCCTCAAACTACCTTACACACAGTTTTTTATTTTTAGAGTCTAATGTTCGTAACGAACATCTTAAATTCTCAGTGAGTCTGTATGTCATAAGAAAGGTGGTTATTAATAGTTCCTACAGCTCTATGTCTGGTCTCTAACAAAGCTGTTGGTGACCTGAGACGTTCTGCATGGTCCTGGAACACGTACCTGATGTTCTATGTGACATGCTAACATGTGTCCTGTCTTCTGTTTGTCCTCCAGCCCCATTTGGCCGTCGGCAGCAATGACTACTACATGTCCATCTATTCAGCAGAGAAGAGGCTCAGATAACACACCAGCATTCTTCACCCCTCCCCCTCCCACCAAATCCCACATATGACTTCTGACCCTGGGCTCAGAGCTCTGGGATGTAAATGATATTTTTTTGTACATATGCAATTACCACCCTGAATGTTCTAGTGATGGCTGCTGAAAAAAACTCCTGCTAGGAACGACCCTCTATAGATTTATTGATACACATCAATATATATATATATATATATATATATATATATATATATATATATATATATGTATATAATTGATTGTCATCATTGTTTATTCATATTCTTACTATGAAGCTAATGATTGTAGACTTGGCTATGCTGAGGAGTGTGTATATTTAAATAGAAGAGGTTCTATTTTAAAGTTCTAGGGTTCCCAGCTCTCACTGGGGCTCTTCCTCAACGTGCAGCGAGCATCACTACCTGAAAGAACTGTCGCCCTGACAAACCACAAAGTGGCGAAGGAGGAAAACACCCACTGTTGGAACATGTTCACAGACCCACTGGACCCTGCACCAGACCCTGCTGCGTTTTCATTTCAGCGTCTGACTCACGGGCCTGACGCCTGAGCGTGTCCACTTTGCTGCGCCGCTGGTGAGGCGTCTGAACAGACCAGAGACGGACTGGACTCATTTCTGCCTGATGCCTCCACCGGCCAGACGTCATGAGTGTGTGTTTGTATGTGTGTGTTAAATGGATTATAGCACAGATGTGCCCCACAGTGGGACTTAACAGCCTCTGACACCCCAAAAAAATGCCTGCGTCCAAGCTAGGACGTCTTCCTCCCTTCCCCTCAGCGTGCCAAAACGTATTTTCCTTGCAAGCTCCCGACAGGTGTTTTTTTTTTTTTTTTGTTTTTTTTTCTTCCAGCCTGTTATAAGGGAAAGCCTCCACCACCCCAAGGAGAAGACGTACTGTCTTAGGTAGCAAACTAAGACCAGAAATGGAAAAACAGGAGCTTGCCTACCTGTCGTGCTAAGCAATAAACTTCCCCCACAATCGATCGTCAAGCCCCGCCTCACACTTTTGTGGTAAAAACAGTTCTTCAGCTTGAAGGTGACAACAGCATCACATGCCATTAATAAGTCTAGTCTCTATAAATTTACCCTAGCACTAGCTTTTCCACAGAACTCACCCTGAGTCCTGCAGCACCGCAGGAGGTGCAGCCACATAGCAATACAAACGAGCCCCTCCACTCACAGAAGTGAATTTATTGCACAGTTTTTATGTTGAGTGCCAGTGACAGGAACATAACGTGCTGCACACTTTTAATCCCCCTCGGCCAAATATAGTGGAAGATTGTGGTGAAAGGTACTGCCCTGTAATTTAGATTAGACTGTCTTTGTGTAAAAGCTAAGATGCGTCCACAGTATAAATTTGGTGCAGATATTTCAGTGTATTCTTCAGATAATGTGATTATGTCGTTGAATAGACCGACGACAAAAGGGGGTTAAAACTCTAAGTTTAATTGATTTTCCTGTGACTGTCTAAATTCCCTGCTAATCACTGAGTGTCCATATCCTCTCTGTGCTGTAGGTGGATGTGGTGAATGAAGCCCTGCTCATGCATTTTGCCTGGCAGGTCCACCCTGGGCCATCTGAGCTCTTCTGGTTTTTTTCATTTTGTAGTTTCAGCTTCGACTGTCAGGACCCCCTGGAGTCCACACACAAACCCTCCATCCCACTGTTTGGACGGTTTTTGATAAAACCTACTTTAAAGGATTTTTTTCTTCTTCTCATCGTTGAGTTTTTATTTTGCTTTTATTGCCGGAGTTGTTTTGTTTGAGCTTGTTTCTAGCGGAGGGAGGAGGAGCGTGCATTAAATGTGAGTCTGCAGGTTCTGGAGCGGTCCCAGACCTGCGGGACCGTCACTTTTACACTGTACCTGTACACAGCGTCTGTACCACATGTTAGTCAGTGTCCAAAATCTCGCTCAGGTATGACATGAGCCACCCGAAGCCGCTGTCACATGACTGCCAGACGGAGCAGAGGTCTGGTCACATGACCCGGCAGAAGGAAAGCGCCATGTCATTGTGCTGCTTCTCTGCGTTTTCTTTCTTGTGCAGTTTCACCGTCGACGTGCCTCTCCTCTACAGCTGCAGCGTTGCTTCTTTAGCTTTGTTTTTTTTGTTTTCAACTGTTCTTGTTCTCAGTTTTGTAATTTTTGTGTTTTTAATTCCGCTCTCAGATTATCAGTGTTTTTGCCTCAGTGAGGTGAGGGGTAACAGGGCGGGGATAAGGCCTCACACAAACTGAAGACTTCTGACCCTCTGCCCCTTCTCATTTCCCCCCACACCCACCTCACCCCTCTGCGCCCGATCATCCACCAGCTTTGCTTTCTCCCGCTGACCTCAAACACATCACCGGTAAACTGGAGAATCCTGTGCTGCGGTCCCAGCTGAACTCCTGCGGCCTCAGTCACATGGGTCTGTTCTGTTAGCGGTACCGAGCGGCTGCTGCGCTCAAACAGCGGCCCGTCGTCTGCTTCCCCAAGTCGGACACAAGAGACTATGTTCTGGAAACTCCCCCAGTGAGAAAGAATCCCATTCATCTCTAAGTATTCCTTTGAGTTTTAAGATTTTAGATCTGGAGATAAAGAAGAGACTGTAACAGCGTAGTAGAAAGGAAACCTGAAAACAATCTGGTTTGTCGCTGTGACAGACTGCTTTGCTGACTGTGGTTTATAAATACGGGAGATGAATCAGCGAAATAAACCAAATACAACACCAGATTCTGTCTGTTTGTAGAACACGCATCTACATTTTACCAAACAGTAAAACTTCACCATATAAAATTTAAGGCAGGGGTGTCAAACTCATTTTAGTTCAGTTCCACATTCAGCCTAATATGATCTAAAGTGGGCCGGACTACTAAAATAATATAAATAATAGGAGAAGAACTTAGAAATAATATCAACTCTAAAGTTTTTTCTATGTTTTTGAGTGAAAAAAGTAAAATTCCATAATGAAAGTGTTTATATCTACAAACTGTACTTGAACACAACATGAACAAATATGAACAACCTGAAAATTCCTAGGAAAAATAAGTGCAATTTTAACAATATTGTGCCATAGTTATAATTTATACATGTGAAGCACAACTTATAGATCACAGTGGATCTACAATAACACAAAATGTTTAGTAGCAGGCAGAATGTTGTTAAAATTCCACTTACTTCTACTTACTACTTTAGACATTTCAGGTTGTTCATATTTGTTTGAGTTATTCACATTTTTTATTAAAGGCTACTCTGTAAATATCAGCATTTTTGTGTAATGTAACTTTTTTTTACAGTAAAACAAAAAGAAAAAATTGCTTTTGTCATTATTTACAGGTTATTATGATAGTATTTTACTGGTCTTACCCACTTTAGGTTGAATTGACCTAAAATGATTTGAACATCCTTGATTGTTAATATCTTCAGTGTGATTTTTACATTTCCCAAATTCATCCTAGGGGCCGGATTGGACCCTTTGGCGGGCCAGATTTGGCCCCCGGACCACATGTTTGACACCTGTGATTTAAGGGGATTTAGGAGGTTTTAATTACAGAAATGGAAAATGATGTTCACAATTGTGTTTTCATTGATGTATTTATTCTGTGAAAATGAGAATCACTGCCTTAGACTGAGCAGTTTGTATCCACTGATAATATCCACCAGACGTTGGTATATAACCACCTGTATTCCAGAACCAGCTGAAAAAACAACCGTAAAAAAATATAAAGTTAAAAGAATATATAAAAAATATCTATAGATATAAAGAATTCAAGTGATATTTACAAACAGTATGTGCACTGCAGTCTGCAACACATTTTACTAACAACTGAACAGGGATGTAATGATATGAAAATTCCATATCATGGTTATTGTGCCCAAAATTATCACAGTTATCATTATCGCGGTATTGTTGAAATTGTGCTCAAAAAGTACTAATACACACACTGAAATAATTTAACTAAGTTGTATTTTGAAAAAAAAACAACAACAATGACATAAATGACATCTGGATACATTTCCCAAAGCCTTTAATTTGGCCGCTAAGCTACACGACCATCGGTCCTAATTTTCTCTTTGTTTTGGTATAAAGTAAAACTACATGAAAATGTTTACATTAACAAACTAAACTTTTACAAAAAAATGTGAATAACCTGAACAAATATGAACAACCTGAAATGTCTTAAAAGAAGTAAATGCAATTTTACCAACATTCTGTTATTAAATGTATGTGTATTTGTAGATCTGTAAGTTATAATGTTCATGTGTAAATGAGAAACTGAGGCAGAATATCTTTTAAACTGCACTTTTTTTTCTTAAGACATTTCAAATTGTTCCCATTATTCAGATTTTTTTAGGAAACTTTGCAGATGTAAACATTATCATGTTTTAATTTAACTTTTTTCACAGTTATTATTTCACTGGTCCGGCCCATTTGAGATCATATTGGGCTGAATGCGGACCCTGAACTAAAATGAGTTTGACCCCTATGCTACACAGAGAATGTACACATACTGTACACTACAGACAAGAAGGGAACCGTATCTGAGCACTGGTTTCCATCTCTGACAGCGGTAGAAAAGGTACATACTATCAGTTTTACTTTTGTGCTCTAAATTTTTGGGGAAGAAAGATAATCTGATTAATTTAACAAAACCCTTGCAGTTCATGCATAATAAAACTTTAATACAGTCTTTGGGCTATGGCATTTTTGTTTTAATTTTGTGATTAAATAGCAGAAGTGTAGTAACACATTTATTTTAGCTGGAGGTTTTGTTTGTTTTCTGGTATTTTTAATAGATGTACACACATTTACCAAATGTTTCATTTCAGGTTTGGATTCTGTGGCCCCTTGGAGCAGAATCTTTTTTTTTTTTTTTTTTTTTTTTTTTTAAAAGGTGTGGGAGACTTTCGTGACCAATTTTTCATCAGATCTGTCAAACCTCAGTCATATCCTCAGTTTCATGAATCTGTTCGTCTGTCTGTCATTACTCAGCTGAATCTCTTCCCTCGAGGTGAACAGTTTCTTAGTTCCATCCACCAGAAACAAACCATGTGTTTACAAACTGAGCCAGGAGGGAACTCCGGCATCTTCGGAATTTTGTCATGACGTGCATTGTGGGCAGTGGCGGTTCTGGCTTGAATGATGCCCTGGGCGAGAACCCCCCCCCCCCAAAAAAAAAAAATAAAAATAACATCAAACTTTAGCAAACTGTGATGTTTTATTATCTGTCCACAAGGACATCTTTAAATATAGAAAAACTAACAGGGTCTGTGTGGAATAAAAAATATCATTTAAGTTAAATAGACAATACCCTGACAAGAGCTGACTGTAATATGATGTGAGTAAAAGGCTCCCATGTTTCCAATTTGCCATTCCTGAACTTTTTAAATGAATGATCCATTTTAAAACAATTAGCAACAGAAGCAAAAAAAAAAAGGCTGTTGTTCTTCTCTAAATATATCAGTCAACTTCTAACTTTTTTTTTTTCTTCTAAACAATCACACACACACACACACATTTGCAAAAACCGACCTGAAGGATCCTCCTGCTGGGGAGAAGTAGACACAAACCAGTCTGCATCCTCAGTATCAGACATTAGTGGACACACTGTCTTTGAGGACACAGATGGAGTCTGTCCCTGAAGTGTCCAGCTCATTCCAGAGGCCTGTGGATCTGAGGAAGTCGATGGCAGCTCCTCATCCTGACCAGTGGCATGGGATGATCCAAAATATTTTAGAAGAGTCCCTGAAACGGCATCAAAAGGCAGTAAATATAACTGTGAATCTGATCTAAAACATCCATGAATTATACATTTAAATAAACATACCTTTGTGTACTATTACTGTCTGTCCTCACACACTCTGAATCTAACTCTCAGGGAGAAACAGGACACACTCAGTTCAGATATAAACTACCTTTATCACAAAATAGAGTTTTAGCAATTAACAAATGTTCATCTTTGAAACTACTGCATTGTAAATTCTGTTAGCTAATTACAGGACAGGACCTGACGACATTAACCCAAATGATTGATAGAAATAATAACTGAACTCGTGGCACTAACAGTCTTATTGCACCACACATTATGGTGAAATTCTATATCATGTTTGTTAGTTCAGTTCAGACAAAATATAGTTGTATTAGAGCAGAGAAAGCATCATAGATAAAGCTGACAAATGTAAGCGTTAGAACCTGTTTAATGAACCTTAGCCCTGTTTTCAGAACATGCGCAGTAATATGGAGAGAACATCTGCAGACTTGTATCTTTTGCCCATTTCTCCTCTTCTTCTTTTTCTAAACTGAACACCTGACAGACCCACAGGTCAACTGTCCCAATCTATTATTTTTACAAGACAAAATAATTTCAAGTCAAAACAGCTTCAACACAACTGTTTTGCACAATCAGCCAAACTTGTAGACTTCACCTATCCTCTATGTGAACATAGTTACGCAGTCATGCTGTTCATTTTCATCAGTTCATTCAGTTTACTAGACTGTGTTCTAAATGTAGCAATGAAAAGCAGAAAAGCACTCAGAGAGCACAGACTGCCAAGGCAGATCAGCCCCCCCATCACCACCAAAATTCAATTATTTGTTCCTTCTGTCAGTATCAACATTTCCTGAAAATTTCATCAAAATCCATCTGTAACTTTTTGAGTTATCTTGCACACAGACAGACGGACAAACCCTGATGAAAACATAACCTCTGCCGTCTTTGACAGAGATAATGAGGGTGATATTTTACTTAGTTTCCTGTTCCATTTTAGACTGAATGTGCTTCCAAATCTTTTCTGAAAAAACATTTTGTTTTAAATATTATGAATGTGCCATGACCCAAGGACCATGTGGATTACAAGGTGTGATGAGCTAAGAATCCCTGATGTAAAGTATGTGAACCAGTGACCTTTATTCCCCCTAGAGCTGGGCTCAGGTTGGTGTCAGTGCACTGTAAAAAAAAAAAAAAAAAAAAAAAAAAAAAAGTAAAAAAAACAGTAATATTCTAGCAGCAGGGGTGCTGAAAAAATATTGTAAAGTGACGGAAAATAACCATCTCATAAAAATACGGTAATTTTCCATCATTAAAATACAGTTTTTTGCCCTAACTTTACATGGGATTTTGCTTTTTTTTTTTTTTTTAAATGTTTAATAAAGAATATTTACATGAAAACAATCACATTATATATATATATATATATATATATATATATATATATATATAAAATTTTCAGTAAGACTAAAACTGTCCAAATACAGTTTTTATCAGTAGATTGGACAACTATCAGTGCTTATACATGTTATACATTCACATAAATACATTTATTCAACATTTTTGTTGTAATTACACAAGATATTTTTCAATTAACAAACAAGTCTTGTTAAACTGACAGAACAAATACTTCTTTAACAGTTAATTGTCAGTAATTTTATCTCGTTTTATTTATTTATTTATTTTTTACAGAATTAAACTTTAAATTAACAGTTTAATCTCATAAATAGAAAAGAAATATTTGTGAAATTACGATACATTTGCAAATGTATTTTAACTGTATTTTACTGTGAAAAAAGAAAAAAAGAAAAAAATGGAAATTTTATAGTTATTCACAGTTACAGTTTTTTGTGTTATTTTATATTTGACATGTAAAATCACAGTCTGTTTTTGTCATTTCATTGATATTTTCCTGTATCTTAAAAATACAGGAAAAATCTGTAAAATAAAAAGTAAAAATTCTGTTAAATGACAGATTTTTTTTACAGCGTGGAAACACTTTTCAGTAGCTGAGCTGAACAATTCACTTCAGAAAATGCTGCACAAAGACTGTGGTGTGGCTTTGGTTCTTTCTAACTGTTCCGACTCCAACCTGTCACCTGGGGTCAGAGGTCAAAGGTCTGACTACTAGTCCCAGAGCGATACAACAGTGTTGTGGCTCCGCAGAGGAGCGGAGAAGAGAACATTCCACAGCAGCGGAGAGACGAACATCCTGAGGAAACAACACTGACTTCCTGTCAAATTAAGCTGCCTGGGAGTGATAACCGCTGACCACTGAGTGGCTGAGGTACAGCACCACCTTAGCGTCCGCACCCGCCCACCACATCCACATCTGCCACCCCAGCCCACCGCCACCCACCAGACCGGTCCGGGAACTGACGGGACAGCACAGGACAGGACAGCAGCGTTCCTCCTTCAGACGGGATGGGCCCCCTGCTTCTGCTCACCTCCACGCTCCTGTCCAGCTGTAAGACGGCCTTTAACCTGCTGCTCTACCAGCTCTGTGGATACTCTCACACATTTGTCTCTAATTTGGTGCTTTTCTTCTCTTGTTCCAAGACCTCCATCCATGGAGAGTGGTGGACGCACAGAAATGTGAGTACAACACAGCACGAGTGGAAACAGAGTCAAAGCTCAGGGGTTTTATGAAGATTACTGAGGATGAGGAGTTTCATTTAACCCAGGGGCCACATACAGCCTGATGTGATCTATAGTGGGCCAGACCAGTCAAATAATAGGATAAAAACTTATAAATTATATCAACTCCAAAGTTTTCTCTATGTTTTAGAGTGAAAAAGTAAAATTCCGTTTGAAAATGTTTACATCTACGAACAGTACTTGAACATAACATACAAATATATGAACAACCTGAAAATTCTAAAGAAAAATAAGTGCAGTTTTACCAATATTGAACCATAGTTTATCATTATTTTTGTACATGTGCATCACAACTTACAGATCACAGCGGATCTACAAATACACACAATATTTAGTAACAGGCAGAGTATTGGTAAAATTCCACAGACTTCTCTGAAGACATTTTAAGGCTGTTCTTATTTGTTCAGGTTTTTTCACATTTTTTCTGTAAAAGGCCAGTCTGTAAATATAAGCATTTTTGTGTAATTTTACTTTGTTTACACTGAAACAAAGAGAAAAAAATAGCTTTTTTCATTATTCAAAGGATTCAAAGGAGTTTTACTTGTCATTCCATCACAAAGAAGAGAACGAAACTGGTTTCTGAGGACCCGTATTTGCCATATGAATAAAATAAATAACTGATAAATAAATGAATACATTAAAAACGACTAAAACTAAGGCTAATTTAAAATCAGTAAAATATACGTCTAAAATTAAACTTCAAAATACCTACATAAAAATAATAGCACATATGTACAAACCTAACTTAGCCTATGCACAGTAGACATCTCGAGCTCCTATTATTATTTATAGGTTTTTATGATATGAGAGATTCTGTTGGGTTTCTGTAAATTGACTTAGAGTCTGGTTTTGACCAACTCTATATATAAAATGTCAAGAGATAACTTTTTTGTGATCTGGCGCTATATAAATAAAATTTGATTGATTGAGTGATTTAATTCTCTATATATAAAATGTCAAGAGATAACTTTTTTGTGATCTGGCGCTATATAAATAAAATTTGATTGATTGAGTGATTTAATTGGTTTTCCCCTGTAAGTCGCTTTGGAAAAAAGCGTCTGCCAAATGCGTAAACATAACATAAACATAACATAACATGATAGTATTTTACTGCTCTGACCCACTTTAGATTGAATTGACCTAAAATGATTTGAACATCCTTGATTGTTAATTACTTCAGTGTAATTTTTGCATTTCACAAATTCATCCCACAGGCCAGACTGGACCCTTTGGTGGGCCAGATTTGGCCCCCGGGCCGCATGTTTGACACCTGTGATTTAACCCTTTCATGCACAGTGGTCACTCCAGTGGACAGTCCTTCTCCAGCTGTTCTCTTGTATATTTATGGGTTTTGTTGTTTCAGTTCCATATCAGCCAACACAGTGGACGCTCATGCACCATCCCATACACTGACATTTATACCATCACTGGAACGTTCCTGTTCTTGGTAAACCTGATCTGCACTCACATGTTTGAGTGTAAAGCAATTGCTAATTGTTATTAGACTGTAATTGTCAGTTTCGGGTTTTGTTTTTTTTTTAAACAAAAAGTAGTTGTTTTTTGTTTCTATATTATTATAAATGAGTAATAACTAGTATTACAGCAGTGTTTTTCAACCTTGGGTCGGGACCCCACATAGGGCCGCCTGGGATTCATTTGGGGTCACCTGAAATTTCTAGTAATTGATAAAAAATTTAAACTTACTAATAAAAATTTACATTATATAGCCTAAATATCATCTAAAATTACTAACATTTATACCATTAATAATGTTTATTTGCAATATAGTGTAGCAAACTATTACATGATCAAGAACAACTTAATTTTGGCAAAAAAAAAAAAAAAAAAAGTCTCAGTTTTGAATGTCTGGGGTCGCCAGAAATTTGTGTTGTTAAAATGGGGTTGGGCACCACTGGCTTAACCCCTTCATTCAGATGTGTACACTGGTTTCAGATGTTTGTGGCACAAGGTTTCATCAGTTTGAGAAAGAACAGACTGTACCAAACAGCTTAAAAAGGGGATTGGAAGCGGTTAATGCAGTGTTTTTCAACCTTGGGGTCGGGACCCCACATAGGGTCACCTGGAATTCAAATGGGGTCACCTGAAATTTCTAGTAATTCATAAAAAAATTTAAAAAAAATTAAAGCTTACTAATAAGAATGTACATGATATAGCCTAAATGTCATCTAAAATTAATGTTTATTTGAAATATATTATAGCAAACTATTACATGATCAAAAACAAATTCATTTTAGGGAAAAAAAGAAGCCTCTGTTTTGAATGTCTGGGGTCACCAGAAATGTGTGATGTTAAAATGGGGTCACGAGACAAAAAAGGTTGGGAACCACTGTATTAGAGTATGTTAAAATGTGAGAAAACATCAGATTAGTGTCTTTAAAAATGTTTGTATTTAATAGTTTTCACACAGTATGTCAGTAAATACATGTTTCTTTGCTTCAAAAACTAAACGCATGGTGTCCAGCTGAGTGGACATTTTTGGAACTCCATGAAAAATAGGTTCATATAAAAAAAAATTCAATCACATTGTTTTTTTCATGCATAAAGAGGAAAAAACTCTATTCAAATGCAGCTGAGAACAGAAACAGATAACAGACATCATGAAATCCTGAGCTAAAAACAAAAGATTAAGCAAAAAATAAATACACAACAGTCATACAACGACTAAATCATTAGCAGTAAGTGAAGTGTTTTAGTCAAGGATCACAGTTATTTGGGAAGTTTCATGAATTTAACCCAATGTATTTTCAGTTTTGTTGCTACGCTGACGAAGAACATGCAAGTGATGTTGACTAGAACATGGACGTCTGCATTTTCAGTAACTACGTGGGTTTTCAAACTAAACCTCCATCTGAATTCACGTCAGATTTCTGTTCCTTTTACTTAGAACTAGGGATGTAACGATACAAAAATTTCATATCACAGTTATTGTGACCAACATTATCAGGGTTATCATTATTATCATGGTATTGTTGAAATTGTGCTCAAAATGTTCAGAAAGTACTAATACACACACTGAAAGAATTTAAACAAGTTGTATTTTGAAAAAAAATAAAAATAACAAAGCAAAAACCAAATAAAATAATCAGTACAATGTACCTTCTGTTGCAGAAACATTCAAATATTAACCCTTAGTGGTCTGAGTCTATTTTGTCTGTTTTTCAGTCCTTTTGATTTTGCCTTTATATACTATATAAACAAATGTTTACTATACCCATGTTTGGGATCGGTTTTTTTCAGCACAACTTCATCTATCTCATCTGTCTATTATTTTTTCACTTTAACCTACTATAAAAACATAAAAGGCCAGAAAACACAAAAAAAATATAAAATCCAATTTGAAAAATGTATATAATTTATGCATAAATAACACACAGATGCTTAACAAACCTTTTCAAAGACTTTAAAAGTGAATATTGGTTCCAAATATTAGATATATAAAATTAGAATTGTAATAAATTAAAACTATACTCAAATATTTGACATAAAAGCAGATCTTTACATAGCCGTTTTCTCCGGGAAAGTGCGGTAATCAAACATGGTTATCATGATAATTAGAATTTAAACGTTAATACTAACCATCTGCAATTTTACCATGGTTTATCGTGATACCAGTAACTGTTACATACCTAGTTATAACATTTGGTAAAAAAAAAACCCCACACTGAATCACTTCAGTTTTTTAGGTGAAACAGTCACGATTTATGACCAAAACCAAAGAAAGATCCCAGTTTAGAAGAGGAAGCTGTAAGGACTATAGTTAGATAGATAGATAGATAGATAGATAGATAGATAGATAGATAGATAGATAGATAGATAGATAGATAGATAGATAGATAGATAGATAGATAGATAGATAGATAGATAGATAGATAGATAGATAGATAGATGGATAGATGGATAGATGCAGTAGAAGTTTCAGAGGCACCATGTGTGACTTTTGTTCTGATTCAGACGAGTCTCTGACGTCATGATGTGGTCGAACTCCCATTAACTGACTGTTTGAAATATCTCAGGTCACAGATGAAAAAGCTGCAACTTTTACTTTCATTAAAATCTTTCTGAAGCCTAAAGTGGACCTAAACTCCATTTTCAACAGTTTATAGAACTCTATCAGACAGTTGGTAGTTTTGGGCTTATCTCTTATAATAAAATGTTGTTGTTGCATAAAAATACAGTAGAATGAACTTAACGCAGTGGTTCCAACCTTTTTCGGCTCGTAACTCCATTTTAACATCATAAATTTCTGGTGACCCCAGACATTCAAAGCTGAGACTTTTTTTGCTCAAATTCATTTGTTTTTGATCATGTAGTAGTTTTCTATCCTATGTTTCAAATGCAGGTTAATTTTAGACACATTTAGTCTATATAATGTCTATTATTGTGGACAGAGGCAGTAAATCCAGGTGTAGATTACTGCACAAAGGGAGAATTTATTTTCCTTGGTCAGGATATGTCCAGTCAGTCCAGCTGTGATTTACAAGGAGGACAATTAATACTGAACAAACAAGAACTGAAACTATGAATTATGAAAGAGCTGCAGCATCTGAAACTGACCACAGTGAACATCTGACACATAAACAGAACCACAGTGCTGCAGGTTCACAACCACAGTTTGTCATGTCTGTTATGTATGTGATTGTCTCTCAACTCACCGTATATTTTTTATTAGTAATTTTATTTTATTTTTTTTAATCAATTACTAGAAATTCCAGGCGACCCCACGTGGGGTCCCGACCCCAAGGTTGAAAAACACTGACTTAATGACACCACAGCATGTGATCAGTTTCAGATGAAGGTGAGGTTGTTTATGAAGCGTCACAGCTTTGTTTTCAGTTTCAGCACAGTAAACCGAACACTCTGTAAAAGACTTTCGTCATCTGTCCCACTAAAATCCTCTAAAACAAGATTCAACTAAGCGGGGGCCGTGGCATGTCTTTTGTTATCAGAGCTTTGGCGTGTTTGAGGTGATGGAAAAGCTGTGGTCGGGCGAGATGGGAACATGTGGGCATGCAGTGTCACACGCCTCCCAGCGCTGATGGAAGGCATGAGTCACACAAAGAGGACGAGAGTTTTCTGAGCCGGAGCCAGACTGGGCACGGCTACGGATCAGGATCAGAAGGACTTTTCGTCTTAGTTTTCTTCTATCTGTAGCTGCTTTACAAGGTCAATATACGCAGGAGTGGAATGGAAGGAAGTACTTTGGCCTCGTCACAAAGATTAACAAGTGTTCAGAGAACGCAAACCTCCGCCAAGCACCCTGAACACTGTGCATGTGTGGATCAACTGTTTGTGTTTAAATTCAACAGTTTCCAGGTTGTTCCATACAGCAGAAAAAGTTGAAGCTTGGTCCCAGTCATGTGTCTGTCCAATTATATTAAATTCCAATCAATATTAGTTGAGTTCTAATTTTAAATGTGTGGTAAATGGGATTTTTAATGTTAAATGTAAATGTCCACAGAGTCCACATTCCACAGTGGATGTGGACCATTTAGTTCCAGATACAAGAGATTGTTCTAAGCTACAGGTGGATCCAATTGGAGGCTAATCGGAGTCGTTTTGAATTTTTGATGAATTTTGGAAAATTGCTCAATGATGACAGATGGAAAACTGTAGATGTTGTGACCTTGCTGTGACCTTGAACTTTGGCCTACTGGGACCAAAATGGAATGGGTTGGTCCCAGGGCCTAGGCCTATCTGTGGGGAAGATTTGGGAAAGATGGGTGGAAGAGTTTTCCAGTGAAGTTGCTAACAAACAAACAAATAAACAAACACGCAAACAAACACACAAAGCAGAGTGATCACAATACCTCCTGGCAGAAGTAACAAAAAAAAAACAAACAAGAATAGCACTCGGAGAGCACAGACCTCCGCCAAGACAGATCTGTCGTCCACCCCCCCACCCCCACCCCCGATCACCACCAAACTGTCATCATTTCTTCCTTGTGCCAGTATCAACATTTCCTGAAAATTTCATGAAAATCTGTCCATAACTTTTTGAGTTATCCTGCTAACAAACAAACAAACAAACAAACAAACAAACAAACAAACAAACAAACAAACACACAAAGCGATCACAGTACCTCCTGGCAGAGGTAAAAAAGGCCTGGTTTTCTGAGCTCTTTAAAAGTTGACTTTTTAGAAACTCACAGTCCTCACAGGCAGCTACCAGTAATTTACCATAAATTTGAACGAGCTGCAATAAAATACTGAAATGTTTCATACAGTCTGTATCGTTTTTATTTCTGAGATAGGCTGTAACTGACAGGAAATGACTGTAAACAGGTTGATGGTATAACTGTTATTTTTACAGCAAACTACTGTAAACAAATAACAGTTCTGTTCTGCGGCAAATTTACGGTTGCCAAAACAGCATACTGTTTGTTGTCCTCTACATTGTCACCGTAATTTTTACGGTGAATTTCTGGCAACCACAGCTGCCAGTATTTCACTGTAAATTCTACGGATTTTTTCTTACAGTGTAGAATATGATTCATTGCTGTCGATCAAGGTTCTAATAGTTTTGGATTTTTCATTCTAGTTTAGTTTGATTTAGTTTTGACTTTTTTCTCTAATTCAGTTCGTTTTAATTCATTTTTAGAGCAGGTTTGCTAGTTTTTATTAGTTTTCTTTTTTTTTTCTAAATGCTTAGTTTTAGTTTAGTTTTAGTCTTTTTTTTTATATCTTTTCTCTTCTTCACCGTTGTATTCAAATAAATCCCAGACAGGACTCTGCTGCTTTCTCCCAACTTTAGTCTCTATGTTTCCAGGTAGAGTGGGGACCAGAAGACGACTGGAAACCACAAGTGACGGACCCTTAAATATCATATGGTGCCAGCAGCTAAAATTGCTTGAGGGAAATAAATCAATTTTATATCAATCCAACATTGACAAAGACAAAAACAAAGGGAATTTTATCCATAATTTTTATATGTTTTAGTTAGTTTTGTAAACACACAATACAGTTTCAGTTAGTTTAATTATAGTTTTTCTTTATTTCAGTTAACGAAAATGTTTTTTCAATTCTAGTTTTTGTTATTTCGTTAGTTTCCATTAACGATAATAACCTTGCTGTTGATTAAACCAACCAAAATTAATAAAGTAGATCAAATTAGCTCAACTTTGAAGATGTAATATAATCAAATGCAACATACACATGAACGCAGCAGGTAAATTAGTCAAAAATATCAGATGCAACAGTAAAGCGCTGATAGGAATCATTTTACTGCACAAAACTTTCACTTTTACACTTTAGGTACATGGTAATATCTGGTAATATTCACATACTTTTATCACATTACTTTTATTTTGAATGAGTTTTTACTTGTGGTGGAGCATCTTCACAGTGAACTGTCACTCAAATGAAGCTCAGATGAGTTCCACTGCTGTATATCTATAGTACTAAACTGAACTTTAACCCTTTCATGCACAGTGGTCACTCCAGTGGACAATTATTCTACAGCTGTTCTATTGTTTATTCATGGCTTTTGTTGTTTTAGTTCCATATCAGCCAACATAGTGGACTTCTATGCATCATCCAAAACACTGACATTCATACAATTACTGTAACTTTGCTGTTCTTGATAAACCTGATTGGCACTAACATGTTTTAGTGTAAATCAATTGCTAATTGGTATTAGACTGTAATTAACAAACAAAAAAAAAATTTTTTTTTTCATATCCTCCTGAGACCCAGCAATGCATTTTGTCCTCTGTAGGGGACAAAAGTTGGACAGTTTTACTTTAAAAATGCTGTGCATTACAAAGGACATTCCATTAAAAAGTCAATCAATAAATACAAATAATTTAAATGTATCTGAAAAAACTGTTGCATTATGCAGTTTCCAATCAAGACAATTTTTAATGTAAAAAAGCTAAAACTGTCCATTTCCTGGGTCTCAGGAGGATTTTATCTCCATGAAATGAGTAATTAATATTAGACTATGATAAAAATGTGAGGAAACAGTAGCAATTTAGCAATTAGCTGCATTAAAAATGTTTTTATTTCATAGTTTTCACACAGTATATCACTTTCTGATTATGATTTTTAAATAAATGTTTCTTTGCCTCCAAACTTAAACGCATGGTGTCCAACTGAGTGGACATTTTTGTACCTCCATGAAAAATAGGTTTGTGAAGAAAAAAAATAAAATAATCAGTTGCATTGTTTTTTTCACGCCTAAAGAGGAACAAAAACACTCAAAAAAAAAATATTGACTAAGCTTCTCATAATTCATGCATGAAAGGGTTAACTACTGAGTGTCCTGTTTTGGTTTAGTTCTCATGGTTTATGGAGGTGATATGATATAGAATGAAATCATTTGCAAATATTGAAGTTCAACCAAAGCTTGTACAGTCATGGACAAACATTTTAGCAGCGTCACAAACTGACTCTTTGCAAAACTGTGGTTTATTTGACAGTAAAATTTTGTGAAACTCAAATGTAATGCATGCAATTGTTCTTCAATTTATCTCAAAAATGTGGAGAAAAAAATCTACAAACTTGGAGCAGCTACACTGTAAAAACAAAAAAATAATAAAAAAATAAAAAATACTGTTGTTTTTATGGAAAAAAACTGGCAGCTGTGGTTTCCAGAACAATACTGTAAAAAACACATTCAACTGTAAACATATTTACGGAGTAGCATGTAGATTTAACCGTTTAAACATGTAGATTTAACCGTTTAAACATGTAGATTTAACCGTTTAAACATGTAGATTTAACCGTTTAAACATGTAGATTTAACAGTGGATTTAACTGGTAAATGTTCTGCACTTCTTTAGCTCATTTTCTCCTCCTTCATGGTGTCCACAGCTCTTTCCAAATCCACCAGGTCCAACTGGGACCAGTTTAGGGTTCAGTGTCTTCCATGGACACTTGGACATATGGGCAGTCGGAGCCAGGATTTGAACCACCAACCCTTTGGTTACTGGACGAGCTGCTCTATCAACTCTACCAACCCATTCATTTACAAATTTAAAATGTTGCATTGTAAATGTTTACTTTTTTTGAATAACTTTTTTAATTAAAAAAAAAAAAAAAAAAAAAAAAAAAGCAAATACGCCGTTATTTCAACATTATGGTCTTTGCAGTTTAAACATCATCACATTGTTTTTCAATTTACAGTTTTATTTTCTAAAAACAATAGAAATCCATCATTTCTACATCCAAATCTGATTTTGTTCACATACTCTTCCTGTAAAAACTACAGCTATATTTGATTTAATCGTTAATCCAAAAATCTTTTCAAATAAATACACTGTAAAAAAAATCTGTAATTTGACAGAATTTTTACTGTTTATTTTACAGATTTTTCCTGTATTTTTAAGATACAGGAAAATATCAATGAAATGACAAAAACAAACTGTGATTTTACATGTCAAATGTAAAATAACAGGAAAAAACTGTAACTGTGAATAACCAAAAAATTTTAATTTTTTTAAAAGATTTTTTTTTTCCACAGAAAAATACAGTTAAAATACATTTGCAAATGTATCATAATTTCACAAATATTTATTTTCTATTCATGAGATTAAACTGTTAATTTAAAGTTTAATACTGTAAAAACCAGATAAAATTACTGACAATTAACCGTAAAAGAAGTATTTGTTCTGTCAGTTGAACCAGACTTGTTTGTTAATTGACAAATATCTTGTGTAATTACAAGAGGTTTCACAACAAAAATGTTGAATAAATGTATTTTTGTGAATGTATAACATGTATAAGCACTGATAAACTGTCCAAATACGGTTTTTATCAGTGGATTGGACAAGTGAGTCTTGTTGAAAATTATTTATATATATATTTATAGGTAATTTGATTGTTTTAATACATGTAAATATTCTTTATTAAACATTAAAAAGTAAAAAAAAAAAAAAAAAAAAAAAGCAAAATCTCATGTAAAGTTAGGGCAAAAAACTGTATTTTAATTATGGAAAATTACCGTATTTTTATGAGATGGTTATTTTCCGTTATTTTACAGTATTTTTTCAGCACCCCTGCAGCCGGAATATTACCCTTTTTTTTATGTTTTTTTTTTTACAGTGTAACTTTGCATTGTATTGTCACTTACAGTTTTTTTATGTTGTAATTTTACAGCTTTTTGGTGTTAATTCTACAGTCATTTTTTACAGTGTAGGGTCGAGAGAAGAAAATCTGTGTCGCTGCCAAAACTTTTGACTTTGACTTTAGTCTTTGTTTTCCCTGTTGATCAAATTGTTCCTTGAATCAGCTTTAAGCTCAAAACAGGAGAAGAACAAGCTTTGTTTTTACAGAAATTTACATTTATACCAAAGGTTCTAATCTGGCCCGTGGGATGTTTTTGCCAAGTGCAAAAATTCCACAGTCTTGAATTGAATTAAGCAAAAAAAAAAAAAAAAAAGTTCAATTAAGTCAAAAAAAATCTTGAATTAAGCCAAAAAAAATCTTCAGTTAAGTAAAAAAAATCTTGAATTAAGCAAAAAAAAAAAAAAAACTTCAATTAAGTAAAAAAAAATCTTGAAGCCAAAAAAATCTTCAATTAAGTCAAACAAAATCTTGAATTAAGCCAAAAACAATCTTCAATTTTAAGTAAAAAAAAAATCTTGAATTAAGCAAAAAAAAAAAAATCTTCAATTAAGTAAAAAAAAATCTTCAATTAAGCAAAAAAATTTTTTTTCAGTTAGTAAAAAAAATCTTGAATTAAGCCAAAAAAAAAAAAAAATCTTCAATTAAGTAAAAAAAATCTTGAATGTAAAGCTGACAGTGAATGTGACACATCCCTCAAACATCAGAGTAAAATAGCTTTTATTTTTAGCTTCATCCGGCCAAAAATGTTAGTTTTGCTTTTCATGTATTTACTTTGAGTCGTGTTGTGTAGATTTACCTGCAGCCCCCCCCCCCCCCCCCCCCCCCACACACACACACACACACACACACCTTGCATCACCGCTGCCTGTGGTTTCTAATCCTCCACCATATGGGTGACGGCGTGGGGGGGGTTTAATGAGCATGTGCAGATGCTTTGTGTCTGATTACACTGCAGTCATCCAAACTTTCACTCACTTTGTAAAGTTAACTACAGGGGGATTTAGTACGGTGGCCCAGAGGTGCAAAAGTCCAAAAAATGATCCACTGTAAGAAAAAAAAGAGAACAGTCCAAAAAATGATCCACTATAAGATAAAAAAAGAGAACAGTCCAAAAACTTATCCACTGTAAGAAAAAAAAGAGAACAGCTCAAAAAAGTATCCACTATAAGAAAAAAAAGAGAACAGCCCAAAAATTATCCACTATAAGAAAAAAAGAGAACAGGTCAAAAAATTATCCACTATAAGAAAAAAAAGAGAACAGCCCAAAAAATTATCCACAATAAGAAAAAAAAGAGAACAGCCCAAAAATTATCCACTATAAGAAAAAAAGAGAACAGCTCAAAAAATTATCCACTATAAGAAAAAAAGAGAACAGCCCAAAAAATTATCCACTATAAGAAAAAAAGAGAACAGCTCAAAAAATTATCCACTATAAGAAAAAAAAGAGAACAGCCCAAAAAATTATCCACTATAAGAAAAAAAAGAGAACAGCCCAAAAATTATCCACTATAAAAAAAAAAGAGAACAGCTCAAAAAATTATCCACTATAAGAAAAAAGAGAACAGCTCAAAAAATTATCCACTATAAGGACAGCTTTTCTTATTGTGGATAATTTTTGGGGCTGTTCTAGTTTGGTTTTTTTTTGTTATAGGGGATAATTTTTGGGGCTGTTCTAGTTTTTTTTTTTTTTGTTATAGGGGATAATTTTTGGGGCTGTTCTAGTTTTTTTTTTTTCTTACCATGGATAATTTTTGGGGCTGTTCTAGTTTTTTTTTTTGTTATAGTGGATAATTTTTGGGGCTGTTCTAGTTTTTTTTTTTTCTTATTGTGGATAATTTTTGGGGCTGTTCTAGTTTTTTTTTTTTTCTTATCATGGATAATTTTTGGGGCTGTTCTAGTTTTTTTTTTGTTATAGTGGATAATTTTTGGGGCTGTTCTAGTTTTTTTTTTTTTCTTATTGTGGATAATTTTTGGGGCTGTTCTAGTTTTTTTTTGTTATAGTGGATAATTTTTGGGGCTGTTCTAGTTTTTTTTTTTTCTTATTGTGGATAATTTTGGGGGCTGTTCTAGTTTTTTTTTGTTATAGTGGATAATTTTTGGGGCTGTTCTAGTTTTTTTTTTAGTTATCGTGGATAATTTTTGGGGCTGTTCTAGTTTTTTTTTTGTTATAGTGGATAATTTTTGGGGCTGTTCTAGTTTTTTTTTTGTTATCGTGGATAATTTTTGGGGCTGTTCTAGTTTTTTTTTTTTCTTATTGTGGATAATTTTTGGGGCTGTTCTAGTTTTTTTTTTTTCTTATTGTGGATAATTTTTGGGGCTGTTCTAGTTTTTTTTTTTTTGTTATCGTGGATAATTTTTGGGGCTGTTCTAGTTTTTTTTTTTTCTTATTGTGGATAATTTTTGGGGCTGTTCTAGTTTTTTTTTTTTCTTATTGTGGATAATTTTTGGGGCTGTTCTAGTTTTTTTTTTGTTATAGTGGATAATTTTTGGGGCTGTTCTCTTCTCTCTTCTACTCCTTCTTCTTTGACTCATTACTCACAGGTGGTCACTCACTCACTCTCAAACTTTTCTCCGGTTTCCTCCAGTCTTCCAGCTCACGACACCTCAGGCTTCAAACTGTTGTTTTTTTTGCTAACTTCTTGCCATGAGACATGTGCAGTGCACAAGCGCTCTTTTTTTTCTGCTGGAACATTCTCCTCCTGTCCAGTGCCTCCCCAGTGATGCTAAACTGACAGGCAATCGGACACTCCCTCCTTAAAAAAACAAAAAACGAAAAAATGAACGGCTGTTTACAAAGACTCGGTTCTCATCGTTCATTTCAAAGAGCCGTTCAAAAGATTTGATTCATTTGTGAATGTCGCATCACTCGTCATTAAGCCCAGAAAGATACAAAGAAAGCAGCATTACTGTAAACCACAGGTGTCAAACATGCGGCCCGGGGGCCAAATCTGGCCCGCCAAAGGTTCCATTCTGGCCCTGCAGGATGAAAGAGCGAAAATGAACCTGATCAGTCCAGGTTGTCCAAATCCTTTTGGTTCAGGTTCCACATACAGACCAATGTGATCTACAGGAAAAATACCAACACAATAACCCATGAATAATGACAACTACAAATTTTCTTTGTGAAAAATTATGTGGAAAAAATTTAAGTGAAAAAAATAACATTAACACTGTGAAAACATTTACATTTACAAAACTACTCTTTCACAATAAAACACAAATAAATGCATAAATAAAAACAGAGATGAACAACCCGAAATGTGCAATTGTAACAATATTCTGCCTGTTACTAAATGTTTGGTGCATTTATGGATCCACTGTGATCTGCAGTTGTGTTCATAATAGAGATGGAATATTGTAGAAATTGTTCAAATTTGAGTTCCAAACTCCAAAATTTTAACAATATTCTGCCTCTTACTAAACGTTTATGGAACACTGTGTGTAATCTACATGTATAAATAATAAGTCAAGGCATAATATTGTTAAAATTGCACTAATTTTTCAAATGAAATTTCAGTTTTTTCAGGTTATTCTCATCTTTTTTGTAAAATGTAAATATTTTCATAATTTAGTTGGGGTTTTTTTTGTACTAAAACAAAAAGAAACACTTGGATTTGTCATTATTTACAGATTATTAAGTCATTATTTTACTGGTCTGGCCCGCTTGAGATCAAATTGGGCTAAATATGGAACTGGACCAAATAGAGTTTGACAGCCCTGCTGTAAACTGTTTGAAAAACAAAACTTGGACACGCAGTCGATTGTGGATGACACAGATGTGGTGGGTGGATGGAATGACGATCTGAGTCCCAGCTGCATTTGAACACCCCATGTCGGCTGCAGCTGTCAGACTGCTCCTCCATATGAGCGCTGTTTCTGGTCTGAATCTCACACCATGACAGGACGCTGTCACTGCTCGGATGACGTTTCACAGGAACATGTCGGTTTCACCTGCTGACTTCACCAAATGGAAACTTTTAGCTGAGGCTGCTTTAAGAATTCCAGTCAACTGGTTTGTGCTTGAAATGGGAAGTGAGTAAAAGTATAAGGAAATGCCACTATTCAGTCCACTTCCATGCAAGCTGTGAGCACGGTCACTGTGAATGTGGAGATTTCCTGCCTTAGAAAGCTTCACATACTGCTGCAGTTCATCAGATACGGTTGTACAAAGTAAAGGCAGCATTAGCCCAGCTTCAACTGGATGTGCAAACTGCCAAGTGCAAAAATTCCACAGTCTTGAATTGAATTAAGCAAAAAAACGTAGCTTGAATTAAGGAAAAAATATTGAATTAATTAAAAAAAAAAAATCAATTAAGTAAAAAAAAAATCTTGAATTAAGTAAAAAAATACTCTTGAACAAGAAAAGCACTCGGACATCGCAGACCTCCATCAAAACAGATCTGTTTTGGAGATCCATTTTAAGTTGTTAGTAAGTTAAAATATGTTAAAGACTGCAGTGCACATATGGTTTGTAGATGTCATTTGACTTGTTTGTTTATTTGTTTAGATAGATAGATAGATAGATAGATAGATGGATAGATAGATAGATTTACTTTATATATATATATATATATATATATATATATATATATACAGGGTGTCCCATAAGTCTCCATACATAGGAGACATCATACATTCCACACATATATGGTTCTAACATGTATTTCTTTATATTTCTTCTTTATAGTTCTTCAGCAGTGGAGGACACGCATTGAAATGTGTTCCCGACAAAGTGGCAGTCATATAGAGCATATTATATAAATAAAAATGGTTTATGTCAAGAAAGGTTTATTTTTCCTATGTATGGAGACTTATGGGACACCCTGTATACATACATATATATATATATATATATATATATATATATATATATATATATATATATATATATATATATATATATATATATATATATATATATATATATGTATTTAGAGAGAGAGAGATTTCCAATTTCCTCTCTCAATTTATTTCCTTAATTAAAAACTAAGCTTTGATTTAGGAATATGGTTATCTTTTTTTTTTCTTTTTTTTTTTTATTGATTTGAGTCGATTAATCATTTCAGCTCTCCAATATAACCTAATGTAACCCACAATGCACCCCCCTTTGTCAGTACCAAGCTCTTACTTGGTTCTGACTTTGGTAATTCCGTGGTATACTTTAACTATTACCTAACTGTCATACTACTGTTAGTGTTTTGTAACACTGTGTGTGTATTTTCAAACTCTGCAGCTTTCACAATAAGAGGCATCACCCTGTCCGTTGAGCCCAGTACTGACGTGACCCGGGACACCAACGTGACTATCAGATGTCAGGCCATTGTGAGCAGCTCAGGACACCAGCCTCTGAGTCGGGAGTACACCATCTACAAAGACGGCATCGTAGTCTACACCAAGACCTCCAGCAGCTCTGAAGATTTCCTGTACCAGCTGTACAACGCCAGAGTGTCCAACACAGGCAAATATATGTGTAAAGTCACCATCGAGGGAGAGCAGAGGCAAAGCGAAACCAAAAAACTCACAGTAACAGGTGGGATCAGAAGTGAATGATTATCTTGTGAATTTTTTTTTTTTTTAAAGAAGTTACATAATGGTGTTATATTTTAGTTTGTATAAATAACTAGAATTTAGTTTAGTTTATTTTGAATATGCAACAAAATGCCTGAATGTATTTAACCCTTTCATGCATAGTGGTCACTCCAGTGGACAGCTGCTCAAAGGTGTTCTCTTGTTTAATGATGGATTTTGTTGTTTTAGTTCCATATCATCCAACACAGTGGACACTTATGCACCATCCCACACACTGTAATTCATACCATCACTGTAACTTTACTGTTCTAGATAATCCTGATCTACAGTAACATGTTTGAGTGCAAAAAAAAAAAGCAAATTGTTATTAGACTGTAATTAACAGGATTTTTTTTTTTTTTTTTTTTTTTTTTGCATTTAAAAAAAAAAAGTTTTTTTTTTTTTTTTTGCATATTATTTTCATGAAGTAAGTAATAACTAGTATTAGAGTATGTTAAAATGTGAGAAAACATCAGATTAGCAGCATTAAAATGTTTTTATTTAATAGCTTTCACACAGTATATCAGTAAATACATGTTTCTTTGCTTCTAAAACTAAACGCATGGCTGACTGGACATTTTTGTAACTCCATGAAAAATAGGGTGATAAAAAAAAATTCAGTCACATTATTCTGTTTTTTTTTTTCATGCCTAAAGAAGAATAAAAACACTCAGGAAAAATCTTAGGCGTAATGTAATATTTTTCACATCAAACTGAGAAGAAAATATGGAGTCCTTATTTTTTATAGATTATTATGTTATCATTTGACTGTAGATCATATTGGTCTGTATGTGGAACCAGAACTAAAATGAGTTCCACAGACTTGACTGTGGAATTTTTGCATTTTGCAAATTCATCCCACGGGCCGCATTGGACCTTTTGGCGGGCCGCATTTGGCCCCCGGGTCGCATGTTTGAGACCCCTGATCTAGAAGGGTCTGAAAAGTCACTAAATATTCCAGCAAAGTGGATAAGTTGGAAACCCTGACTTCTACAGCTGCAGACAGACTGTGTGTTTTTCTGACTGTGACAGACACAATAATCTTGCCATTTAGAGAAAAAATGCGTGTTTTAGTGTTTGAGTCACTTTTCAAAAGTTTAAAAGCTGCTAAATTTTAAGTGTGATGGTGAACAGTGAGACAGAGATCTTCCACTACATTTGGCAGAGGAGTATCTTTGTTTAGTCCAGTGGTTCCAACCTTTTAGTCTTCTGACCCCATTTTAACATCACAAATTTCTGTCGACCCCAGATGTCCAAAACAGAGACACTTTTTTGCTAAAATTAAGTTGTTTTTGATCATGTAATAGTTTACTATACTATGTTGCAAATAAAGGTTAATTTTAGATGAAATTTAGTCTATATAATGATTCCGATTCAGATTTATTAATTGTCATTCAATAAGAACATCCCAGATGCTGTCACAGAACGAAATAGCAAAATGCACAGCATGAAATAAAAACACAGAAACAAATCCTAAAAACACCAACTAAAACAATCCATATATATGATAAAATATTTAAAACTGCACTAAAATAAATAAATAAATAAATAGTTAGTAAAAATAAAAAAGAAATATCGCATGATGGAGGGGTCACTAATAACACTGGGTTACAAAAAAATGTTTTTTGCAAGTTGTCTAGGTTTTTTCAACTGAATTAGGACCATTTTGCACCGCTAAATCCAAAAATCACATCTGTTTTTCTCAATCAGGTCAGGTTTTTTTGGCTAATTTGATTTTTATTTTATTTATTTTTATTTTATTTTATTGAATTTTTATCTTGGTCACCAAGTTTAATACCAAAATCAGATTGGTAAGCACACTTTATGAAACTTGTGACTTGATTCCTGTTAGGTACAATGGTGTATTCAGCGCAGATGGAGCAGAATACGTCAGGCTTATTTTTGCAAGATCTTCTAGTCGAAGCCATTTCATTCACCTGTAATATTAAAAAAAAAACATTAATCATAAATTGGCAAAAATAAAATCTTCAGAACTCATTTATTGCAAGAAATATGAAAGAATTTTGTATCATATGATGTGAAAATGCCCATAAATGTAAGCAAAAATGTTAAAAAGCCAATATGTAGCATAGTTCAGAAAGTTGACCTGATTGAGCAAAATTAATGTGATTTTTGGATTCAGCACCAAAATGATCCTAAATCAGCTCAAAAAACTTAAACAACTACAAGCACTCGGAGAGCGCAGAACTCCGCCAAGGCTGATCAGTGGCCCCCCCCGTGGGCCCCCCCACGCCAAGGAGGTTATGTTTTTGCCAGGGTTTGTTTGTCTGTTTGTTTGTCTGTCCGTTAGTGTGCAACATAACTCAAAAAGTTATGGACAGATTTTGATGAAATTTTCTGGTCTAACCCCCCCCCCCCCCCCCCCCCCCCCCCCCGTGGGCCCCCCCAGCCCCGATCACCACCAAAATTTAATCATTTCTTCCTTATCCCATTTCCAACAAACCCTGAAAATTTCATCAAAATCTGTCCATAACTTTTTGAGTTATGTTGCACACTAACGGACAGACAAACAAACCCTGGCAAAAACAGAACCTCCTTGGCGGAGGTAATAAATTTGTTGTTGACCAGTGTTATGTATATTATTGTGGACGGAGGCAGTAAATCCAGGTGTAGATTACTGCACAAAGGGAGAATTTGATTTTCTTTGGTCAGGATATGTACAGTCAGTCCAGCTGTGATTTACAAGGCTGACAATTAATATTGAACAAACAATGACTCAAATTATGAATTATGAAAGAGCTGCAGCATCTGAAACTGACCACAATGAACATTTGACACAGAAACAGAACCACAGAGCTGCAGTTTCACAACCACAGTTTGTCATGTTTTTTATGTATTGTGATTGTCTCTCTCAACTCACCATATATTTTCTATTAGTAAGTTTTACTTATTTATTTATTTTTTACCAATTACTCGAAATTTCAGGCAACCCCTTTTGAATTCCAGGCGACCCCACGTGGGGTCCTGACCCCAAGGTTGAAAAACACTGGTTTGTTCTCAAGAAGACACCAAATTGATCTTGTGGGTTGGGAACTCTTGCTCTAAACAAAGACTTAGAATATTAATAAATAAAATGGTCAGTTTGATTTTATATTACTTTGAATCAATTTCATGTTATTATGATACTACCAGACTACTTCCTACCATACACTGCTGTCCAAATAATCCTTGGGACATTAAACTGATGAACATTTCCAAAACAATGGCACGATTAAAAATTGGATCAAAAATTGCATGTTATTTTTTTAACCACTGACTGTAACTGTAAGAGAGACATTTTTTTAGTGGTGAAGTTAACCCTTTTATGCATGAATTATGAGAACCTTAACTCTTTCAGTGCCATGGGCCAATTAAATCGGCTTTATGAATACAACCTTTAAAGTGCCACGGGCCGATCAGATCGGCTTTGGAGAACACGCCATATTTGTGTACAAACAAACCATCCACCCCCATTTCTCTCTCACATTTCGATGACATTCTTTCAAATCTTCTTGCAAATTACGATCAATAATGAATCGGCTGCGTCCGGTGCGTTTTGAATCTAAGTAGCAATCGGTTGGATGTTACCGAGCGGTTTTTGACCAAGGAAGAGCTCGCGTTTCGTTTTCTGCTTGGGAAATTTTATGAATGAATTTATGAATGAAATCATATGCAAATTAGATGGCCATTTTGTAGTAATATCGTAAACACAGCGATCTGTCAAAACAGTCCCATCTGCTAGAAAATGAGTTCTGATGACGATTCAGACTTCGATTATAAAAACGACGCGGAATACTGAAAAACGGCCAAATTCTGTGGCACTTTTAAGGCTTATTAGCCCCTTAACTGTCTGGCACCGAAAGAGTTAATCAAGATTTTTTTTCCTGAGTTGACAAGGTTGACAATTAATACTGAACAAAATAGAAACTCAAACTATGAATTATGAAAGAGCTGCAGCATCTGAAACCGACCACAAAGAACATTTGACAGATAAACAGAACCACAGTGCTGCAGGTTCAACTTCAGAGTTTGTCATGTCTTTAATGTATTGTGATTGTCTCTCTCAACTCACCACATATTTTTATTAGTAAGTTGTTATTGTTTTTTGTTTTTGTTTTTTTTTTGTCGATTACTAGAAATTTCTGGCGACCCCATTTGAATTCCAGGTGACCCCACATAGGGTCCCGACCCCAAGGTTGAAAAACACTGGTTTAGCGTCTCTGTTTTAGGAATAATCCTGATCTTTTGGGGTTTTCCAGGTTTGTCGCCTCCACATCTGCACATCAATAATGGTGTGATCAGTGAAGGGGAGGAGCTGACGGCCAGTTGCACAGCGCCTGGTGAAACTGGATCTATCATCTTCTACTTCTACGAGGGCTCCAAAGAGAAACGTGAAGAGAGAGTCAACACCAACCATGTGGAGGTCAGCTTTCCCCTCAGCAGCTCGGGCATCCATAAACTTTACTGCGTTTACACCATCCTCATTACACCAGACTCCATTTGGTCAGAGAAAAGCAACTCAGTAACAGTGACAGTCAGAGGTATGCATCAGTCTGAGCATTCATTCCTTTCAAAGCAGCAGAAGTTTCTGCCTTTTCTTCACTCTTTTTTTATCTCCATAGAGCTGCCCATCACACCAGTGTTGGAGATTTTCCCACTGCAAGACATCTATGAAGGAGATCGGCTAGATATCTTCTGCACCGTCAAAAATGTTCCACGTAACACTAACAATCTCGACGTCTACCTGAGCCAAGGGGACCAGCTTCTGAGCAGCGGAATAACTGAAGCCAACCACAGCATGACTGCACTGGCAAAGGACTCTGGGGAGTTTGAGTGTAGATTACAGATGGGACACGTGGTGAAGCCTGTTTCAAAGAAGGTTTCAGTGACAGGTGAGTCGACTTTGGCTGATTTCATGCATTTCATTCTACCAGGTGTCCCACAGGGCTCACACTGGGCTCTGCTCTGTTCATCATTTACATATCAACAAAATTACCTCTCCTTTGCCAAATGAATCTTTAAAGTAGTTTCACACCGATGGAAAAACTGCATAAAAATGTCTGTACACAGCTAGAACTAGACCTGGTGTGAACGATCTGTGTTGTCACCGAGGTTATTATCGTTAACGGAAACTAACGAAATGACGAAAACCAGAATTGAAAAAAACATTTTCGTTAACTGAAATAAATTAAAACTATAATTAAAAGAAAAAACGATAACTAACTGAAACTGTATTGTGTGCTTACAAAACGAACTAAAACGTTTAAAAATTCTGGATAAAGTTCACTTCGTTTTCGTCTTTGTCAATGTCGGATTGATACGAAAGCGATTTATTCCGCTTTAGCAATTTTAGCTAGCGGCACCACACGGTCCGTCACTTGTGGTTTCCAGTCGTCTTCTGGTCCCCACTCTATCTGGAAACATGGAGACTAATGTTGGGAGAAAGCAGCAGAGTCCTGTCTGGGATTTATTTGAATACGGCGACAGAGAAGAAGAGAAAAGTATGGAAGTAAATCTGTGTCATCAGATTTTGAATTATAAAAGCTATTGAATTTCTAGCACTGAATTTTTTTTGCACTGAAATTAAGTATCTGATTTTTTTTTTTTTTTTTGCACTGAAATTAAGTATCTGAATTTTTTTTTCTGAAATTAAGTATCTGGATTTTTTTTTCTGAAACTGAGTATCTGAATTTTTTTTGCACTGAAATTAAGTATCTGATTTTTTTTTTTTTTTTGCACTGAAATTAAGTATCTGATTTTTTTGTCTCTGAATTCAACTATGTTCATAAATCTAGAATTTAAAAAAATTCCGATACAAAAAATTCAGATGCAAAAAATTCAAAAGCAAAAAATTCAGATGCAAAAAATTCAGATCACACATATGTGCTGACCGTCTTCCTGCATTGGTGTCACATGACCAACCTAACGTAACTCGATTGGTTGGCTGTCATTTTGAGTTGAGATAGAATCGATTGCTTATCCTTGGTGTCCCGGATGTGTGATCAGAATTTTTTGCATCTGAATATTTTGCGTCTGAATTTTTTGCATCTGAATTTTTTGCGCCTGAATTTTTTGTGTCTGAATTTTTATTAATTCTCAATTCTAAATAGTTGAATTCAGAGACAAAAAAATTCAGATATTTAATTTCAGTGCAAAAAAATTCAATGGTTTTTATAATTCAAAATCTGATGAGACAGATTTACTTCCATAGAAAAGATACGACAAAACTAAAATTAATACTAAAACTAAACAAAAACTAAGCATTTAGAAAAAAAATTAAAACGAATAAAAACTAGCAAACCTGCTCTAAAAACGAATTAAAACTAACTGAATTAGAGAAAAAAAAAGTCAAAACTAAATAAACTAAACTATGATGAAAAATCCATAACTATTATAACCTTGGTTGTGGCATTCTATACTGATAAGAGTACGCTCTAACCCAGGAGGGGTCACAACACAACATTCTGGGGTTTAATGTATAATGCTGTCTTTGTGGAGATCCTTGGAGGTATTTGCTTCCAGTTCAGGCTAAAGGTGTGTAATATCCTCCAGAGCCCTTTGTTGGGTCTGAGTGATAGTGTGCTGTAGTCGGGACACACAGCTGTAGAAAGATTAGTGAAACAAAGGTTTCCGTCAGTCAAACTTACATGTAAAATATCCATTTATCAAACCTAGTCTGAATACTTCTTTGTTTGCACAACTTTTTGCATTGGGATGTACAAATCAAATCAAATCAAATTTTATTCATATAGCGCCAAATCAAAACAAAAGTTATCTCCTGACACTTTACACACCAAGTTGGTTGAAACCAGACTCTAAGCCAATTTACAGAGACCCAACAGAATCCAGCAAGCATCCATAAAAAACCCCATGAACCCAAACATCCACCACCGACCAGTAGCATCCACTGATCTAAAATATTTAATACCTGATGATCCACTAATCCTATCAATCCATGTCAATAATTGGTGTAAAAAAAAACAGTTTTTCATCTTTTCATGGTCATCAGATATGACCCATTTGGATGTTCAGAGGCTCTGTAGTTACCATGGAAACACCGTCTCCAACATTGATTCACCAGTAAAACCCATGGAGTTGGATCAATGACAGTGGATGAACACACCGGGTTTATGATCAGTTAATGACAGATTTTGTTGAAAACATCAGATTTTCCTCTGTTTTTTCTCATCTGATCTATGAATTTACTCAGATCAATAAATAAAAAATTGGGTGATACCTGATTTTTCGTGGAAAATGCAAAATGCAGAGGATAATATTATAATAAATGAAAAATCAGTAAAGACAAAAATATATATATTTGGAAGTTGTGACAAGAATAGTTGTGGGTCTCTAAGGGGTAAATCAGTTGCTGTAAAATTTCATGTGAAAAAATCTGTGCTTGCTGTGAAATTGTTTTATGTATATACTTATTCTCATAAACCTGCTGTTGAAACTGCCGTCTTCCACTAATTATGAAGGTTCAGTGCAGATTTCACACCTCTGCACCGCCCTGACCCATGGTGGCCCCTAAAAAGGCTCAAGTCAGTGTTAGTTTAGTCCATTATGAGCTTTTTATAGTGTGACAGAGAAAAATATTTGTGTCATTTAGAGGGAAGAATGTAGACACATGAAGATGTGAAAGACTTAGTCTGGGCCTTTTCATTCTACTGTTGTTCGTTTCCATCCATCCATCCGTTATCCACCGCTTATCCGGGGCCGGGTCGCGGGGGAACAGTCTAAGCAGGGATGCCCAGACTTCCCTCTCCCCAGACTCCTCCTCCAGCTCTTCCAGGGGGACCCCGAGGCGTTCCCAGGCCGGCCGAGAGACATAGTCTCTCCAACGTGTCCTGGGTCTTCCCCGAGGTCTCCTCCCAGTGGGACATGCCCGGAACACCTCCCCAGGGAGGCGTCCAGGAGGCATCTGAAGCAGATGCCCGAGCCACCTCAGCTGGCCCCTCTCGACGCAGAGGAGCAGCGGCTCTACTCCGAGCTCCTCCCTGTTGTTCGTTTCCAGCCACCTAAAAACATTATCAGTTTAAGAGCATGCTGTATTTATAATATTTTCTGCATCTTACTTTGTAGTGACACAGCCATCTCACATGGGGAACTGAAACCCTGAAGCGTCCAAATGGACCAAATTCCAGAGACAAACTAATATTACCCTTACAGAGCTTAGCTCTGAACTGCTGCCTCACTCACTTTATCCACTATAATATAATAAGTTTTTTTTTTCATTAGGGTATCATCACACAGAGATAGAAATCATTATGTTTCTGTTACCTTAGACCACAGGTGTCAAACATGCGGTCCAGGGACCAAATCCAGCCCACTAAAGGGTCCAGTCCGGCCCTTGGGGTGAATTTGTGAAATGCATTAATTACACTGAAGATATTAGCAAGCAACAGTGTCAAAATGTATAGAAATCTCCTAGCAGTCAGTGTATATATATATATACATATATACACACACACACACACACACACACACACACACATATATATATATATATATGTATATATATATATATATATATATATATATATATATTTTTTTTTTTTTTTTTTTTTTTTTTTTATTGCCAGTCAAAAATTTTAGAACACCCCAGTTTTTCCAGAATTTCACTGAAAATGATGCAGTTTATGCAGACTATTGCAGAATAAAAAACAATGATGTTTTTCGGTGATATCAGTGCAGATGATGTCTTCTTGTGTAATCTTCCTTGGATCCACAGAGCTGTTCTCCGTCCCCACCCTCACCATGTCTCCTGCTGAAGTCTTCCAAAAGGAACCCATGACGCTCACCTGCAGAAGTGAGAGCTTTGCATCTGAGAGACTCCGCAGGGAAGAGCTGACCTACTCTCTAGATCCACCTGAAAGCTTTCTGATCCCCAGAGGCAACGGAGAATTTTCTGGCAAAGCCCTGCCGTATGAGTTCAACTACACCTGCACAGCTCAGGCCAAGGGCATTGTGAAACACAGCAAAACCCTGACTGTTCATCCTCGAGGTTAGGCCACTTTACACACACACACACACACACACACACACACACCAAGGTTATTATCGTTAACGAAAACTAACGAACTGACAAAAACTAGAATTGTAAAAACATTTTCGTTAACTGAAATCAATAAAAACTAGAATTAAAAGAAAAAAATGATAACTAACTGAAACTGTATTGTGTGTTTACAAAACTAACTTAAACAGATAAAAAATTATGGATAAAATTCCCTTCGTTTTAGTTTTTGTCAATGTCAGATTGATATGAAATTGATTTATTTTTTAAATTTATTTTGCTTGAGCAATTTTAGCTAGCGGCACCATATGACACTTCATGGTCCGTCACTTGTGGTTTCCAGTCGTCTTCTGGTCCCCACTCTAACTGGAAACATGGAGACTAAAGTTGGGAGAAAGCAGCAGAGTCCTGTCTGGGATTTATTTGAATACGACGGTGAAGAAGAGAAAAGATACGACAAAACTAAATTAATACTAAAACTAAGCATTTACAAAAAAAGTGAAAACTAATAAAAACTAACAAACCTGCTCTAAAAACCAATTAAAACGAACTGAATTAGAGAAAAAAAAGTCAAAACTAAATAAAACTAAACTATAACGAAAAATCCAAAACTATTATAACCTTGCGAAAGACACACCTCTTTTATTTCGTAGAAAACTCGTGACAGATTCAACTGCTTACCTTCCAAAGACAAGAGGCATTCAAAGACCCAAACAGCTGAATGTAATCCAACCAGCAGAACTGTTGTTTATTTGGATTGTTTTCACCTCCACCAGGAGATATTGTGATCACATTGCTTTGTGTGTTGGGCGACACGGTGGTGCAGTGGTTCACTCTCGTGCCTCACAGACAGAAGGTCCTGGGTTCGATTCCAACACCAGTCGACGGGGGGTGGGACCTTTCTGTGTGGAGTTTGCATGTTCTCTCCGTGTCTGCGTGGGTTCTCTCCGGGTACTCCGGCTTCCTCCCACCATCCAAACACATGCACTGATAGGTTAATTGGTTAATCTAAATTGCCCATAGGTGTGAATGTGAGAGTGATTGTTTGTCTCTATATGTTCAGCCATGTGATGAACTGGCGACTTGTCCAGGGTGTACCCCGCCTTCGCCCCTATGTAGCTGGGATAGGCTCCAAGCGACCCCCGTGACCCTAGTGAGGATAAAGCGGGTTCAGAAAATGAATGAATGAATGAATGCTTTGTGTGTTTGTTTGTTTGTTTGTTAGCAACTTTACGGGAAAACTTTTCCAATCATCTTTACCAAATTGTACCCACAGATAGGCCTAGGACCATTAAATTTTGGGCCAAGCAGACCTAAGTCCATACTTCCCGACACTTGTGGTTTCCAGTCGTCTTCTGGTCCCCACTCTACCTGGAAAAATGGAGACTAAAGTTGGGAGAAAGCAGCAGAGTCCTGTCTGGGATTTATTTGAATACGACGACAGAGAAGAAGAGAAAAGATACAAAAAAACCCCTAAAACTAAACATTTAGAAAAAATGAAAACTAATGAAACTAGCAAACCTGCTCTAAAAGCTAATTAAAACCAACTGAATTACAGAAAAAAAGTCAAAACTGAATAAAACTAAACTATAATGAAAAATCCAAAACTATTATAACCTTGACACACACACACACTTCCTGACGGGACTGATCCGGTGTTGTTCTCATCTTTGTTTTTATAGTCTCTGTGTCCACTCCAAGGATCTCTGTGGTGGGTAAGGCGGTCCTGGGACGGCCCTTCCAGATCCGCTGTGAGTCCGACTTCGGCAGCCTGCCCATAAACTACACCCTGCTGGAGAACTACGACCCCCTGCACACGGTCATCGTCAAGCAGCCCGGACAACAGGCTCTGTTCATAGTGACCTTCAGGCACCCCGGAAAAACGAGCAAGTACATGTGTGAGGCAAAGAACAGTCATAAAGACGGCAAGCTTAGTGAAACAGTGGACATCACTGCCATAGGTAAATATTCATCTGTTTTATACATTATACTAATCATGGTTTTCCTTCATGAACACACACATCTGCACAGCTCTGTATTATACCAACAACAGTGGTTCACATCTGTTTTCAGCTTGAAACCCCCAAAAATCACCAACTAACAGATGCACGAAACAGTCAGTTCAGACATTAACAAACTCACAGTGTTACCAACTCCTCAGTAAAGAAAGTAGTTAATGCCATGGTTTCCAACCTTTTTTGGCTCGTGACCCCATTTTAACATCACAAATTTCTGGTGACCCCAGACATTCAAAACAAAGACATTTTTTTTGGCTAAAATTAATTTGTTTTTGATCATGTAATAGTTTGCTATAATATGTTGCAAATAAACGTTAATTTTAGACAACATTTAGACAATATAATGTTAATTTTCATTGGCAAGTTTTAATATATATATTTTTTAATAAATTATTAGAAATTTCTGGTGACCCCAGACATTCAAAACGGAGACATTTTATTTGCTAAAACTAATTTGTTTTCGATCATGTTATAGTTTGCTATACTATGTTGCAAATAAACGTTAATTTTAGACAACATTTAGACCAGGGGTGTCAAACTCATTGTAGTTCAGGGGCCACATTCAGACCAATTTAACCTCAAGTGGGCCGGACCAAAAAGAAAAAAAAGCATAATGACTTACAAATAATGACAACTTCTATTTTTTATTTTTGTTTTAGTGCAAAAGAAACAAAACAAAAAAAAATCAAAAACATTAAATTATGAAAATATTTACATTTACAAACTATCCAAACAAAAAAGATGTGAATAACCTGAAAAAAACGGAAATTTCTTAAGAAAATTAAGAATTGAAATTGAAAAGAATTGTTATCATGTGGTACGGTGATGAAGACCCCTTTAAACCTACCAGGAGGGTTTCCCCTGGACTATCACCCTATAGAGAGACAGTGACTGTGGATCTACCTGCTCCCTTTGCCGGCGATGGCAGCCAGAGTACACTAGGTTGAAAAACTTACTAGTAATAAAAAATTATATGGTGAGTTGAGTCAGACAGTCACAATACATAAAAGACATGACAAACTGTGAAGATGAAACTTGAAAGTATTTTTCAGATGTTCATTGTGGTCAGTTTCAGATGCTGCAGCTCTTTCATAATTCATAGTTTGAGTTCTTGTTTGTTCAGTATTAATTGTCCTCCTTGTAAATCACAGCTGGACTGACTGTACATATCCTGACCAAGGAAAATCCAACTCTCCCTTTGTGCAGTAATCTACACCTGGATTTACTGCCTCTGTCCATAATAATATACATTATATAGACTAAATGTCCTCTAAAATTAACGTTTATTTGCAACATAGTATAGCAAACTAGCAAATTAGTTTTAGCTAAAAAAATGTCTGTTTTGAATGTCTGGGGTCGCCATAAATTTGTGATGTTAAAATGGGGTCACGAGCCAAAAAAGGTTGGAAACCACTGCGCTAAACAAAGATTCTCCTCTGCCAAATGTAGTGTAAGCTCTTGTCTCACTGTTCACCATCACACTTAAAATTTAGCTGCTTTTAAACTTTTGAAAAGTGACTCAAACACTAAAACACACACCTGGCTTTTCTGCCTCCGTCCATAATAATATACATTATATAGACTAAATGTCCTCTAAAATTAACGTTCATTTGCAACATAATATAGCAAATTAGCAAAAGAAATGTCTCTGTTTTGAATGTCTGGGGTCGCCATAAATTTGTGATGTTAAAATGGGGTCATGAGCCAAAAAAGGTTGGGAACCACTGGAATAAATCTTCCAAAACTACATCCTAAACTGCCTGAACATGTGCATTAGAGAGTACTGGTAGAAAACTGAGTTTAACCCTTTCATGCATGAATTATGAAAAGAAAGTATCTAGATTTTTAAATTGATTTTATTACTTAAAATTAGGCTAAAGTTGAAATGCATTTTGAATTGTTGAAAATATGTTTTTATTTAGACGATATTTAACCTTCTGAGACCTGGTAAAGTACAAACTTTGGCTTTTTTAATTAAATAATTGCCTATACTGGAAACATCATGATGCAACAGTTTTTACAGATTCTTTTTTTTTTTTTGTCATGGAATGTCCTTTGTGGTGGACAGGTTTTTTTTGTTTGTTTGTTTGTTTCTTTGGGGTTTTTTTTAGGTTTTGTTTTTTTATAAAGCTGTGAGAATCTTGCCCACAAACATAAATGCAAACCCATAGCTGGGTCTTAGGATGTTAACTTAATGAGATCACAGATCAGTCCAAATTCTGATGAAGATGATACTTTTTCTCATTGTATTTCTTGGGGTCTATAGAGACTGCCCCCATGGGGTTTGGAGAATATTGCCTTTATAACCCTTTGGAAAGTGAGTTTAAACTATGTGTCCACAAATGTGGACGTCATGCATGAAAGGGTTAAAACACATTTGACATGTATGTCAGTGTAAAAGTAGGTCAATAATGAAGTGGTTCAGTTTCAAGTGCAGACACCGTGATGGCCTCAACACTTTCCTTCGTCTCTGTCTTTTTCTAGAGCCTTTGTCGCAGCCGCTGTTGACCATCATCCCCACATTGTCAGAAATCGCAGAAGGAACTAACCTGCTCCTGATCTGCAGTGTTAAAGGGACACCGCCAGTCACCTTTAAGATATACCGCGATGGCCGAGACCAGCCACTGTTCACAACCAACTCCTACGACAACAACACCAGCTTTGAGATCCGGGATCTGTCCAAAGAGGACAGTGGCAAATATTACTTTGAGGCCTTCAACCCCGCCAACAACGTCATCAGCAGTGAGCATATCCATGTGGAAGGTGAGAACCATGACTGTTTCTGTTCAGCGCTCTGTTATATTTGTTTGAACTCATTGACATTATTTTATCTTTTGAATTTTGAAGCCTGTTAAAGGACTACATAGTCTCATACAATCAGAATTACATCCACTAACTGGGATTTACACTGTAAAAAAAAAAAATCTGTAATTTAACAGAAGTTTCACTGTTTATTTTACAGATTTTTCCTGCATTTTTAAGACACAGGAAAATATCAATGAAATGACAAAAATAGACTGTGATTTTACATGTCAAATGTAAGATAACATGAAAATCTGTAACTGCGAATAACCATAAAATTAAAATTTTTTTAAAGAAATTTTTTCTTTTTTCACAGAAAAATAAGGCTGTGTACTGGCTCGTAGTCCACTAGCATCTCATCTAAACAGCTAAGGGCCAGACCCATTCAGGCTTTAAAAGTGATCAGTAAAATCTTAAAAAAGAGTCAAGAGTTAAGAGTCATGTTTAATTTTTACCATGATTTAAACCCCTGTTTACCCATTAACCCTGTTAGCTGAGATGTTTCATACAATAACAAACTGAGCTTTTGCCTGAGGGGCTGATAAACTTCCTGAATCCAACTGAAGCCAGTGCAGAACTACCTTTAAGTGACATCACTGATGGCTGCTGTGGGCGGCTCCAAAAAGCCCAGACGCCCATCCATAGGACTTTTACTGAACTTTGTCTAAAAATGTTTTTTTTTTTTTTTTTGGAACATCTAATGATCTGGTGCTCCATCTTTAACCCTTTCATGCACAGTGGTCACTACAGTGGACAGTTCTTCTCCAGCTGTTCTCTTATATATTCATGGATTTTATTGTTTTAGTTCCTTATCAGCCAACACAGTGGACACTTATGCATCATCCCATACACTCACATTCAGACCATTACTGTAACTTTGCTGTTCTTGATAAATCTGATCCGCAGTAACATGTTTGAGTGTAAATCAGCTGCTTGTTATTGTTATTAGACTGTAGGTTTTTTTTTTTTTTTTTGGTTTTTTTTTTTTTTGCATATTATCTCCATAAAGTGAGTATTAACTAATATTAGAGTATGTTAAAATGTGACCAAACATCAGGGGAGCCAAACAAACCGGCTCAGAGACACTTTTTATCCCTGGGCTATAAGGCTTTTAAATAAGTAAACTTGGGGTACTACTGTTTTTAAACTTTTCAACTTTTAAAGCCTTTAAGTTTTGAACTGTCTTGTCTAAATATTTATCTTAAGATTTTTATTATCACTATATTTTTTTGAGTCTTATTTATATACTATTGTGTTTTTATCTTGTTTACGCTGAATTGCACTGGGGGGGGAGGCCTGCACAATTTCATTGTAACATGGAGTACAATGACAATGAAGTTTATTCTATTCTATTCTATTAGCAGCATTAAAAAAATTATTTCATAGTTTTCACACAGTGTATCAGTAAATACATGTTTCTTTGCTTCAAAAATTAAATGCATGATGTCCAGCTGAGGGGATGTTTTTGCAACTCCTTGAAAAATAGGTTCATTAAAAAAAAATTGTCAATCGCATTGTTTTTTTGTTTTTTTGTTTTTTTTAATGCATAAAGAGGAATAAAAACCCTTGGGAAAAATGTCTTGCTTAGGGTCAAAAAATGGTATTCAAAATCTCTGACGAGACATTTTAGAGACAATTTGACCTATATTTTTACTTTTAAATTCATTTTTGCTTTAGTTGGACCATAAAGGATTATCCAAAACAAGGAGCTACTTTATCTTGAAATAAATGTTGGAATGGCAGTCAAATAAAGTTCGCTCTCTGATGGGACATTAGTGTGTTTGGACCCTTTAAGGTTCTCATAATTCATGCATGAAAGGGTTAAATGTTTCCGTCATTGATAAGATCTCAGGTCAAATCCAAGCTTTGGTATCTGCTGTTTCAGTTTTTGGTAATAGATTTCATTAACAAGAGTATAAGACAATGGAGTTAGTAAGCTAGCATTTAGCATTAGCTCACCTCTGACCCCTTGGGGTCCAAATATGGTCACCTCTGTAGCCAAAAAGCCAAAATGGCAATAGCCAAATTGCGGATTGGTTTCAAAACAACAGTGGTTCTTCCATCCACTGAATGTACACAGTCTACGTTTGGATCATAAAACACTTCAAATTCGTTCAGAGTTTGTCATAGCCTTTGTCTACGGTTGGTTTGTAAAGCTCTTCATACATGGTGGTGTTTCATCACTGTGTCTATCTAATACGTCATTTCACTTCCTTAAAGTTACAGTCTCATTATTGAGCCACATATACAAATGCACACAATTATAGGATGAATCTGTTTCCATTGCACTTATTATTATTATTATTATTATTATTATTGTTATTATTATTATTATTATTATTATTATTATTATTATTATTACGGCACATTTTTCATTATAACTCAAACAAAAAAAATTTTCAAAAAAATGTACAAAGAAATGTTATTTTCACAATATCTGGCTCAAGGAAGGGTATGATCATTATTTGGATTTGTATGGTGTGTGTATATAAACATGGGGGTGCAGACGTGTGTTGATATACAGCGGTAGACATAAACTGGTGTGTATGTGTGTGTATGTGTGTATGTGACTGTATGTGTGTATGTGACTGTATGTGTGTATGTACATGTGTATGTGACTGTATGTGTGTATGTGACTGTATGTGTGTATGTATGTGTGTATGTGACTGTATGTGTGTATGTGACTGTATGTATGTGTGTATGTGACTGTATGTGTGTATGTATGTGTGTATGTGACTGTATGTGTGTATGTATGTGTGTATGTGACTGTATGTGTGTATGTACATGTGTATGTGACTGTATGTGTGTATGTGACTGTATGTGTGTATGTATGTGTGTATGTGACTGTATGTGTGTATGTGACTGTATGTGTGTATGCACATGTGTGTATGTGACTGTATGTGTGTATGTGACTGTATGTGTGTATGTATGTGTGTATGTGACTGTATGTGTGTATGTATGTGTGTATGTGACTGTATGTGTGTATGTGACTGTATGTGTGTATGTGACTGTATGTGTGTATGTACATGTGTGTATGTGACTGTATGTGTGTATGTACATGTGTATGTGACTGTATGTGTGTATGTACATGTGTGTATGTGACTGTATGTGTGTATGTGACTGTATGTGTGTATGTGACTGTACATGTGTATGTGACTGTATGTGTGTATGTGACTGTTTGGGGGTACAGGTTGGTAGGGGTGTGTTTATAGTGTTTATATCAAGTGATTCAGCTCTAACAGTCTGAGGACTGGAATCAGAGGTAGGACTGGATAAGCAGTGGCTTCTTCCTACTCCCTTTCAGCCACAACAGTTGTTCTTTTTTTTTTCTATTATTTGATTTTTTAATTGTGTATTGTTTATCATTATTATTATTATTATTTTTCTATTGTTTGATTTTTATTTGTGTATTGTTTATTATTATTATTATTATTATTTTATTTATTTATTTATTTATTTTTATTTATTTATTTATTTTTGTTCCATATGTTTTGTATTATGCCTGTGTCTGAAATAAACTAACCTAAACCTAAACTCAAAAAATACTGATTGGAATGTACTATAACTGGACAGACACATGACTGGTACCAAGCTTTAAATTTGTCTGCTGTATGGAACAACCTGTAAACTGTTGAATTTAAACAGAAATAGTCGATCCACACATGCACACCGTTCGGGGTGCTTGGTGGAGGTTTGCATTCTCTGAACACTTGTTTGGATCCTTTTTTCTCGTTTGCATCTATGTGTGTGTGTGTTCATAGTTTCCTTTGTGTGTCTTCCCTTGCACAGTGCAACTGGCCATGTGGAAGAAGGTGGTGATCGGGGGCTTCTGTCTGCTGGCTGTGTCGGTCCTGGTGGTGGTGCTCGCACTTTTCTTCAAATCCAAGAGAGGTAGAGAGACCTACAGTCCTCCAGCAACTCAGGCCTCTCATGTCTAACTATGTATGAAAACCAATCTTTCCTACCACCTACTTCCTCTGGTTCTTCTCACTTTGTCTCTCTTATCGTAGGTAAAAGAGAAGCAGCTGCTGAATTGTCAGTGTGAGTTGGTTTGACTCCTTGCTTCCTCTGAATGTGATTGATGTAGTGACAGTAAAGTGAGTTTGATCAGCTGGGTGAAACCTGTTAGTTTACAAAGAACCACGCTGGTTGTTTTGCATGTTTGAGCCAATTAAACAGGTTAAAAATCACACACACTCCACATTACTGCTCACACTTTAGTTTTAGTTTTTCTTAATATGATGTGACAAGCCTTCGTTCCATACAGTGCGCTCACTCCAAAATCTCCTCTCTAAATTTTTATAAAAGGGGATCTCTGCAAAGAACTTGCCCATTTCTGCAGTGTTTTACGTGTTCAGCAGACCGTAAAGACACAGTCACAGATAGTGATGTGACAGGAATTGTTCATTTTTTAAATATTGCGTCACCCATGGTGCTGCACACACTGCCGAAATATTGATACCCAGAAACATCCACAGCACCAACAAGGCAAGAGGAAACATTAGGAAACACTATGTGCAGAGTGTGGCAACTAAAACAGCACTGAGATTCTGATCATACGAGTCAAAACATAGTTGTATCTTTTTGGTTTTTGAGGAAAATCTTGAATATTGTGACTTTATGATCAGCTTTGCAGATATGCAACGCAGCTCTGGAACTAATTAAGATGACACTGGTTTCCTTTTCTTTTATTGGAAATATTGTAGAAATCACAGCATTAATCCTAAATACCAACTATAAAAAATTGTGAGAATCTATAGAGGGTATGCACATCCGCCCCTCTAACTCAGACTGAGTGGCAAAGACCAACCTGCTCAACCTGACGGAGTATAGCAGTAAACACAGCCAGAGAAAAGGACCATGGGAAATCTGAAATTAAATGAAGGACAGTTGGACTGGACATGGATCTGTACGAGCTACCAAAGAACAAGTGGTCCATGAACACTGACATGTGGACACAAATGGAGGATCCAGACCTGATCCAGGGGGGAGGGGATCAGCGCTATTTGGACCTGAAACTAATATACATGGTTTCATCAGGACTGACAACCAGGGTCCAAAACTAGGACCCAGAACCAGCTGATCCAAAGGCTCCAAAACTAGGACCAGAACCAGCTGATCCAAAGGCTCCAAAACTAGGGCCCAGAACCAGCTGATCCAAAGGCTCCAAAACTAGGACCAGAACCAGCTGATCCAAAGGCTCCAAAAATAGGACCAGAACCAGCTGATCCAAAGGGTCCAAAACTAGGGCCCAGAACCAGCTGATCCAAAGGCTCCAAAACTAGGGCCCAGAACCAGCTGATCCAAAGGTCATTTCCAGTCCAGCGTGGACTGACCCCAGTGAATATATGCATGATCTACTGGGACTGAGCAGATTTACTGAGTCTAGTTCAGATCCAGTCCTTTATCCAACACAGATACTACTGCTGTGGACCAGCAGGGCACCACTGCATTCTGGGAAATTAGCAGATTTACACCACCTGGTTTTAAATTAATACATTATTCTTGTAATATTATGGCTTTATTGTCAGAATATGACGACTTTAATCTCATAAACGAATGACATTTTTGTTAAGTTATGAGGTTTTTTAATAACTACGACTTTATTCTCATAACATTGTGATTCTTTTTGTATTCGACTTTATTCTCATAAAATTACAGGTTTTATATCGATATTTTATGGCTTTATTCTCGTAGTGACAGTGTTTTTCTTTTCTTCTGTGGTCCTAATACTCCGTCGTAGCTTTATTCTCCAGTTCCCCTGTATTTGTAAAACTAGGTTAGCCTCAGTTTCAGTTAGTTTACTAATCATGTAGGAGCACAAGGTTCAGAATCACAAAATGAAGACAAAAACCAGGAAAGATCTGATCATGAAACCAAGAGCTGCACTAAGAAGGAACGTTAGCCAAAACAATACATCATTTCAGGTCTGATTGGACCCAAAAATTCAGCATAAATGAATGTTAGCTGACCCCAAACAGGATCCACAGATCTAGGTTTGGTTTCCTGGATTTGTAGATCCATCTCCTCTTTTCTTTGTCTTTCGGTGTCTGTAAAACAATAGCTCCCACTGCTTTAAGAACCTGAAAATACAATCAATCTCACAACAGCTCTGCCCCATTTTTTATTAAATATTGTTCTTTGGTTTAGACAGTGTTGAAGCCAGTGCTGTCACTCATCTCCCTCTTTTCTGCCACTCAGTGGGCGGAACCACGGTGACTTCCGCTAGTGGTGACGTCACATGCATATCTTCTTTTACACAAAATGGCAAATTGTCAAAGTAACAAAAATGCAATGTTATCAGACATTGTTTAAAGCTGCAATACTTGAAGAAAAGTCAAAATAGATTACACTTATCAGAGTAAAGTAATGTGGAAGCATTCTGTTTGTACATTTTAAAGGCCTTGAAACTATCAGTGTGTTCCACTTTCTTTTACCTTTTTGCTTCAGGTCTGTGGTCCTGGCTGAGAAGCATGTGTTTACAGCAAGGTCATCATGGTTAACAAAAACTAACAAAATGACGAAAACTAGAATTGAAAAAACATTTTCGTTAACTGAAATAAATAAAAACTATAATCAAAAGAAAAAAATGATAACTAACTGAAACTGTATTGTGTGCTTATAAAACTAAAACAGATAAGAATTATGGATAAAATTCCCTTTGTTTTTGTTTTTGTCAACGTTGGATTGATACGAAAGCAATTTATTTCACTCTAGCAATTTTATCTGCTGGCACCATATGATATTTAAGGGTCCGTCACTTCTCGTCACTTGTGTTTATGTTTATGCATTTGGCAGATGCTTTTTTCCAAAGCGACTTACAGGGGAAAACCAATCAAATCACTCAGTCAATCAAGTTTTATTTACATAGCGCCAAATCACAACAAAAAAGTTATCTCATGACACTTTATATATAGAGTTGGTCAAAACCAGACTCTAAGCCAATTTACAGAAACGACTGGAAACTTGTGGTTTCCAGTCGTCTTCTGGTCCCCACTCTACCTGGAAACATGGAGACTGAAGTTGGGAGAAAGCAGCAGAGTCCTGTCTGGGATTTATTTGAATACGATGGCGAAGAAGAGAAAAGATATTTTAAAAAAACACTAAAACTAAGCATTTAGAAAATAACAAAAACTCATAAAAAAAACTAGCAAACCTGCTCTAAAAACGAATTAAAACTGAATTAGAGAAAAAAAAGTCCAAACTGAATGAAACTAAACTATAATGAAAAATCCAAAACTATTATAACCTTGGTTTAAAGCAGCAAAACACAAAAAACAGTGCAGAGGACAAGCAGAAATATTCAAGAGTGAAACATGAAATATAGAAGACTCTGCTCTTTCTGTCTCTGGTGCAGAACTTATTTTTGGCCGTTGAAGGATGTGCACAGAACCTTATTCTAAAGCTGCAGCATCAGCATCACCAGGCAAAACTTTGATGATTACCTTTCAGCATTTTATAATTCAAGAGGTGTGAGGGGACATGAGCCATCTGCATCTGCTCCATGTCTGTTTTTAGCTTACCGGCTGACAGGCTGTAAGCTGTTGTCGTCATGCGGCGTCCGGCGGCGGCATCTGTCGTCCGTTACAAAACTTTCAGTCGTCTTCTTCTCCGAAACTACACTTCCCATTGACTTCAAACTTGGTATACAGCTTCTTTATGATGATGTCAACAAAAGTTAGTGAAATTATTTGGATCTGGATCTGATTCTGGATTTGGTGCCACTTTGAAAAATTTCTCCATTATAACAGATAAGAAGTGGATTGATCCAATAAATCAGTATCAATGATATCAAGTTGGAATTTGAATTTTTTACAGATCTGATCGGAATATGAGCAAAACATGGTAGCCGTATGCTGATTCGCTTGGCACCATTCAACTGGATTTGAATTTGTTGTTTTGTGGTATCCAAATTCTTACATGTCTGCGTGTTACAGATGCATGTGTTTGATTGTTTACGAATAACATCATTCAGGTAAAGAAATCCAGTCACGTTATTGGCAACAACCAATCGCCGACTGTACTTCCTTCGGGCATGTGCAGTGTGATCCTTCGCACATGTTATTTGTTTTGAAATAACCTCGTTCACGTGATCAGAAGACGATTCCCGGTGATGTCATCGCTCAATCGTCATCGCTATTTCTGTATTATAATAAATACACAGAACTGGGTGATAATAAATGGCATCTGGATACATTTCCCAAAGCTTTTCATTTGGCCGGTAAGCTACAGGGCCATGGTCCTATTTTTTTGGGTTGTGGAAAATCTACCCCTGATGCTCAGATTTAGTCTCACTGCAGGTGTTTTCAGAAAGTTAAGAGGGTTAAATACATCACTGATAGCTGTCAATCACAAATTCACCAATCACTGAGTAAGTTTTGTGGTGGATCAGTGGATCAGCAGGTTTAGATCAGTAGATGGTTTTGGTCGTCAGTGACGGTTTGGGTCTTCATGGGTTAATTTTGATATCAAGATTTCAAACAGCTGTCTGTTTCATGCAGTTATGTTGCTTGTCACAGTACTGCAACTTTGGCGCTTAAAGGGTTAATTATGGAGAGAAATGTGTTTCTTTATTCATCAATCAAAAAGAATGGATTTGCAATTAAAAAGAATAGATTTGCAACCAAAAAAGAAATTTGAGAGCAAAAGACAGTAAGTGGCAATCAAAAAAAAAAGATCATTTTGCTTATAAATCACTCCTCTTTGCTTGTGAGTTAAAACCTTTTGCTTGAGACTTCAGAAGTTTCGCTTGTGAATTTAACTGCACTTAATGGGCGTGGCCTACGCCAATGAATGACAGAAGAGTTTCTATTGGTGGGTTTGACCTGGCTCCAGCGCCGGCTCCAGCTTCTGCCTTAAACCCACTTCTCCTCTGTGTTCTGTTACTGGGAGGTCAGTTCATAGTCTATCGCTCTTTGAAATTGAAACGTATCTCATAAGTAATGGATTACACTAAACAGCGTCGGTGCAGGTAAGTGCAGTTAAATTCACAAGCAAAAGTTTTTAACTCACAAGCAAAGAGGAGTGATTTATAAGCAAAATGATCTTTTTTTTTTATTGCCACTTACTGTCTTTTGCTCTCATATTTCTTTTTTAGTTGCAAATCTATTCTTTTTAATTGATGAATAAAGAAACAAATTTCTCTCCATAGTTAATATTCACTTTTTGCGATGGCATATTAGGGCCACATAAGAAAATAACAACGCTTGTCACTACGAGAATAAAATCATTATTTAACGAGAATAAAGTTGTAGTTTTAAAAAACTCATTATTCAACGAGAATATAGTTGTACCCACTCATCAAATACTGTCGAACTGTGAACATTTAGTTCAGTTCTTCTTTCATTTGGGGTTCAGACACAAAGGCCAAACACTGAGTCTGTCCTCCATCAACATTAGTTTAAGGACTTTGAAGAGTTTACACACATTTGGGTTTGTTGTCAGAACTGAACTGATTTGTAGTAAATTTCCTCTTTTGTTTAGGACAAACTGCTGCAGTGTTTGTCTGTAGGACTATCAGTGGAAACAGCAGAACTAAACACAGAGGGTTTGTGTTTCTGAACAAACTGTGAGGATTCTACTGGGAGTTTGAGTCCAACAGAAGGAAAGGAGCTGCTTCACTTGTCGTCTTCGCTGTAAAACCAGAAACTGTTGAATTTTCAAAATATTATGAGTTTAATCTCAAAAAAGTATGACTTTATTCTCGTTAATTAACGACTTTATTCTCCTTAATTAACGACTTTATTCTCCTTAATTAACGACTTTATTCTCCTTAAATAATAAGTTTTTTTAAACTATGACTTTATTCTCATTAAATAATGACTTTATTCTCGTTAATTAACTACTTTATTTTCGTTAAATATTGAGTTTTTTAAACCTATGACTATTCTTATTAAATAATGACTTTATTCTCGTTAATTAACAACTTTATTCTCCTTAAATAATGAGTTTTTTAAAACTATGACTTTATTCTCATAGTGACAAGTGTTTTTATTTTCTTATGTGGCCCTAATACGCCGTCGTAACTTTTAAGCCACACGATGCTAATTTTTTTTTTTTTACTTAAGAGGAGTTTTGGTGAAAAGCAAACAAAACCAAAATTTCATGTGATAAATCTTAGCACACTCTGCATCAGTCATCTGCAGGATTGCTGTTTTTGGTCCAGTAAACCCTGGAGAAACAGTACAAGCTGCTCTGCTTTGTGAACTGTGACCGTCTGTCCTCCCTTCGGTCACAGTGGGCTTTGGAAGTTTGTACCAAGGTTCGAATAGTTTTGAATTTTTCATTCTAGTTTAGTTTTAGTTAGTTTTTTTCTCTAATTCAGTTCGTTTTAATTCGTTTTTAGATCAGGTTTGCTAGTTTTTATTTGTTTTTGTTTTTTTGTAAATGCTTAGTTTTAGTTTAGTTCTAGTATTTGTTTTAGTTTTTTCATAACTTTTCTCTTCTTCTCTGTCGTCGTATTCCAATAAATCCCAGACAGGACTCTGCTGCTTTCTCCCAGCTTTAGTCTGCATGTTTCCTGGTAGAGTGGGGACCAGAAGACGACTGGAAACCACAAGTGACAGACCATCGTTTTTATCCGTTTTAGTTAGTTTTGTAAACACACAATACAGTTTCAGTTAGTTATCGTTTTTTCTTTTCATTATAGTTTTTATTTATTTCAGTTAACAAAATGTTTTTTTTTTTTATTCTAGTTTTCGTCATTTTGTTAGTTTTCATTAACGATAATAACCTTGGTTTGCACTGATCTCTTAATTTTTTCCAGAGCTGTACATTGTATGAGGAGGGAAATCCATTTCTAAGTCTTGACATATATGCAGAGTATATCTTGTTGTTTTGGTGAGAGACAGTGAGCATTAACACACTTGTAGTTCCAAAAATTAAACTGTGTCTCTTTCACTTAAGATGAAAAAGTCAACAACATGCAAAACCACTGCATTATTAATGATGGGAATTTATTCTTTATAGTCTGAGATCATTTCTTGCCTTTACCTCTTCCCGAGTTTAATTTATTTTCACCATTTCTCAGAAAGCCTTCGAGCCCTAAATCAGATGACTCTTTAACAGTGAATCTAACCCACGACACAGAGGTTTATAACGCAGCCACAGGTAGCTTTGTTTTACTTTTCTCCTGTGTGTAAACCCGCTGTCTTTATCAGTCGTAACAGTCATCGCTCACCCCCCCCCCCTCACCAGTCATAACATTAGCCCCTGTTGGGGTGATCCATCCTCACTCCCATGATCTGTGTTCTAATACGCATGCAGGGTTCATGTTGTGCTCATCATATTTAACTGTCTGTGTTGTTCTCTAATCACAGATGTCCTGTTTACATTCACATGCTAGCACACAGGTGTCAAACATGCGGCCCGGGGGCCAAAACCGGCCCGCTAAAGGGTCCAGTCTGGCCCTTGGGATGAATTTGTGAAATGCAAAAATTACACTAAGATGTTAACAATCCTTTTAGTTCAGGTTCCACATTCAGAACAATTCAATCTCAAGTGGGTCAAATTGGTAAAATACTATCATAATAACATATAAATAATGACAACTCCAAATTTTTCTCTTAGTAAATGTTAATATTTTCATGTATGTATGTAAAACAAAGTATAATTTTGCAAAAAATGTGAATCACCTGAACAAATATGAACAACCTGAAATGTTGTAAGTACAATTTTAACAATATTCTGCCTGTTACTAAATGTTTTCTAAAATCTTTTCAAATAAATACACTGTAAAAAAAAATCTGTAATTTAACAGAATTTTCACTGTTTATTTTACAGATTTTTCCTGTATTTTTAAGGTACAGAAAAATATCAATGAAATTCCAAAAGTAGACTGTGATTTTACATGTCAAATGTAAAATAACATGAAAAAACTGTAACTGTGAATAACCAAAAAATGTCCATTTTTTTAAAAGAATTTTTTTTTTTTTTTTTGCACAGAAAAATACAGTTAAAATACATTTGCAAATGTATCATAATTTCACAAATATTTCTTTTCTATTGATGAGATTAAACTGTTAATTTAAAGTTTAATACTGTAAAAAAAAAATAATAAAATGAGATAAAATTTCTGACAATTAACCGTAAAAGAAGTATTTGTTCTGTAAATTTAGCCAGACTTGTTTGTTAATTGGCAAATATCTTGTGTAATTACAGGAGGTTTCACAACAAAAATGTTGAATAAATGTATTTTTGTGAATGTATAACATGTATAAGCACTGATAAACTGTCCAAATACAGTTTTTATCAGTGGATTGGACAACTAAGTCTCAAAAAATTCAGACACAAAAAATTCAGATGCAAAAAATTCCAATCACACATCCGGGACACCAAAGATAAGCAATCAATTCTATCTCAAGTCAAACTGACAGCCAACCAATCGAGTTAAGTTAGGTTGGTCATGTGACACCGATGCAGGGAGATGGTCAGCGCGGATGTGTGATCTGAATTTTTTGCTTTGGAATTTTTTGTACCTAAATTTTTTTAATTCTTAATTAATGAACATCAGAAAAATCAGATACTTAATTTCAGTGCCAAAAAAAATTCAGTGCTAGAAATTCAATAGCTTTTATAATTCAAAATCTGATGAGACGGATTTACTTCCATACAACACCCACCAAAAAATATAAAAACAAAAACATGCAGTGTATAAAAAATATCTCTATAAAAATAACAATATCAACAACATAAAAGTATATTCAAAAATATCTATAAATGTAAACAGCAACAAAAAAGTCAAATGACATCTACAAAGAATATGTGCTTAAGATGGAACTAGCTTTATTAAAAAAAAAGACAAATATTTTGAATGTTTCTGTGAAAGCTAAAAGTTTAAAGGAGTATGTGATGCTTCCAATGTACAGAAATATAAAGACAAAGACAAGAGTAGAGACATTTTCTGCCTTTGTTGTTTGTGTTGATCCTAGCGTCATGTGCGTCACAATAAGCGTCCGTGTGAAACACAACAGTGGAACCAATGTTTAGCGACAGCAAAATTAAGGAAATGAAGCTTCAATTCCAGGAAAATTGTGATTGAATAATTATTTTAGTCAATTAGAATCAATTAAATAATTCATCCTTTCAAATCTGTTCAAATTCGTTCATTCATTTTTCAATTTAAAACCAAAAATCAAAAAACAAAAAAAAACACTCGTTTTTTTTGTTTTGTTTTTCATTTTCAAAACCAGAATGAAAAACAAATAACTTTTTTTTTTCCATTTCCTGATTTTGTGCTCAAATGAAAAATGGAAAAAACTAATAACAACCGTTTCATCCGATTTTGCTATTTTCAGTATAGTTAAGTTGTCTGACCCAGAAGTAATCATTACTAGGGAAAAAATAAACAAATGGAATCACAGCTGGACTGGAGGAATATTTTGCTATAATTCAGCAGCTGTTTGATATTTACAGAAGCGCATTGCATTCACACAAAAAATGAATTTGGCTCTGTTTTTCTGAATTAATTAATTCAGAATTAGCTGAATATTCATTTTTTCAGAAAACAGTATCTTGTTAATTTGGAAAATTCCATTTGTTTATTTTTTCCCTAGTCATGACTACTTCCGGGTCAGACAATTTAACTATATTTCATTTTCATTTTATTCATTCATTCCAATCTAAATGCATGGAAAGGAGCAGGATGAAGTAAACTTCTAATGCCTGCCCCTTTCTTCAAACATCTGCTTCCATCAGATACGTTGCCCTTACAGTTATTACAGTAAACAGTTTACATGACAGTCAATGCAAATAAAACAAATCCAACATCCATAAGTTCAATTATTTCATTCCATGCTTTTATAAAGCTTCTCTATTCTTTCCTTATATAACCTCTTTAACTGATAAATATTTGTGCAGCTCTTCTCTTCCACTGCCAAAGAATTCCACATCCTGACACCCACAACACAAATACACATTTTCTTCACATTAGTCTGAACCCTTTGCTGTTTCAAATTAAACCTCCTTCGATGTTCTTCATCCTGTCATACTAAAACAAATAATCTCTGCAAATTTGCAGCTAAAGTCCGTTTCTTGCTCTAAACACAATCAGCAATGTCCTTAAAGCTCTACCTACCGATGTGGCATTTCTCACAGTACTTAGTAAAAGTTTGAACATGAACAACCCGCCTCCCTCCAAAGCCCCGCCCACTTCCCTCTGCCTGAGCTCTGAGGCTCCTCCTCCTCTCTCCTCCTGTCACCTGATGCACAAACGAAGGAAAGGAGAGGCAGAGGTCCGGTCCGCTTCGGTGTGTCCGCGGACCCCTCCTTCAGTAATCAGATACATCATCCACCTGCTGCTCCTGTTCCATCAGTAGACCCTGTATTTAAGGGTGTGGTCTGTGCAGAGCTGGGTCAGGGTCTTCACTGCACCACGGAGATAATAATAATAATAATAATAAACTTTATTTGTATAGCACCTTTCATACAGAAATTGTAGCCCAAAGTGCTTCACATTGATTGAAAGAAATACAATATTAAAATACATTAAGATTTGATTAGAAATACAATAAAATAAAAATAAATATAAAAACAGCGCACATTAAAATATTTGATTATGCATAGAATTTTTGAAGTGCAAGAAATAACATGAAATGTGAGAGAAATACAATAAAATAAAAATAAAAGCAGCGCACATTAAAATATGTGATTATACATAGAATTTTTGAAGTGCAAGAAATAAGATGAAATTTGAAATGCAATAAAATAAAAAATAAAAACAGAAATACAATAAAATAAAATATAAATAAAAAACCGCACATTCCTGGTTCCTGAATTGTGACCCCATTTTTATCTCCTTTCAAAGGCTGATGAGAATAAAAATGTTTTTAATTTGGTTTTAAATATATTCAGTGAACTGGCTTCTCTAATGTCTTTTTGAATTGTATTCCATAACTTTGGTGCATAGTTAGTAAAGGCTGCGTCCCCCATTTTCTTTGTAATATTTCTGGGAGTCGCTAGTAAACCTGCGTTTGATGACCTCAGTGTTCTAGTTTGTACATAATTGATCAGTGAGTTTGCAATGTAACTTGGTCCGGTTCCATTTAGAGCTTTATACGTGAGAAGTAGTATCTTAAAATCAGTTCTGTAGGTTACCGGTAGCCAGTGCAGGGAAACCAACACTGGAGTAATGTGCTCTCTCTTCTTGGTTTTGGTTCATAACCTAGCTGCAGAGTTCTGAATCAGCTGAAGTCTGTCTGTGCTGCTTTTTGGGAGACCTGTAAGGAGTGCATTACAGTAGTCCAGATGAGGTGTCCAGGTGACCTGTGTGCGCACTGTAAACGTGCGGCCTCTGCGAATTTTTCCGTGGACATTTGAGGTTTCCTAGTCCATACATTTATCATCCTACATAATCCTACATGTGTGACACCAGGTACATGTACCTGTATGAGTCCCACCGTCATAAAAGCTGAGCTTTATGCAGACCTGTTCAGTCCAGTACAGCTGACTTCCGGACTTTTATCTCCATCCTTCATTCATCGGACTCCTGTTTGTTCTCCTCAGTTGTCGTTTCTGTTCATAAATCCATTTTTTCCCTTCCACATGTGCATGTCAGTTCTATCCAAACACATCCTAGACAGTAGACTGTGGTCAGTGACAGGAGAAGCAGCGCCAGTGAAGTGTCAGATTCAGATTCACATATCGGATGCGGGGACGGCGATAACGGATCGGATGCTGGACGACTGTAATGGATGATTGACAGGAGGATCAGTCAGGTTCAGCCAATTATTTCATTCGGACCAAATAAAATGATTGGTCAGACTTTTATCAGAAATATATGAGAGTTAAACATTTTTGAGTTTCAATACCTGGTGGATTTCTTTTACATTTTAGTTTGACACACACTTATTAGGAGCATTTTAAGATGACAAAAGAAAAGTGTAAAAATGCCACATCATATGGTATAGCTTTAATTCAGCTAACTCTTTAAACTTAAACAATCCTGATTTAATAAACAACTCATTTGTATGTTCCCTGAAATTAACATTAGACATGATTCTTATTGGTCTTTTCTGTCTCTTTTGTGTTCCTCATATATGTGTTGCCCCATACTTCAATACAATAACTCAAATATGGTAGAATAAGTGAACAATATCAAATTCTCATTGCTTTATAATCCAACTCATATTTTGCTTTACTCAGTACAGAAATATTAATATTGAAAATAGCAAAATCGGATGAAACGGTCATTATCCATTTTTTCCATTTTGCATTTGAGCACAAAATCGGGAAATGAAAAAACGAAGAATCCGTGTTCATTGTGGTTTTGAAAATGAAAAACAAAAAAACAAGTGTTTTTTGTTTTTTGATTTTTGGCTTTAAATTAAAAAACAAATGAACGAATGATACACGGATTCTTTCAGCTCTAATCTGCAAACTCACACCTAGACGTCACTAAATATGATACACTGGACCTTTAAGTCATCCATTCACTCTGTTTGTGTTTCAGTGCTGTTGGTTGTCAGTTCAAACTGCTCAGAGTGCTCATTATCATCTTCTTTCAGACGCAGTGCTGCGCTATGACGGCATGGAGGGGAGAGTGACCAATGGGACGCGAGCTAGCATGGCGTCACTTCCTGCTGACGTCAGCAACAGGAGCAGCTACAGTATCCCAGCAACAGTGTAGAGACCAGCTCACAGTAGGAGGGACTCAAATTCAGTTTGTACAAAACCCACTAAATGGTTTAAGAAAAAGAAACACTAAAAACAAAAAGACTGAAACTAAAATGGAACTGATTTGAATCCTGTTTGGGATGGCAGTGTTTCAGGATCTGGACATTTTCAGGACTGATGACTTTTCTTATGTTAAAAAGGAGGGGGATGTTATGACCAGGATGGTGACCCCGCTGCTCCCTCTCCCCTCCTCCTGCAGTCTAGGTGTCGTTTGATCCTTTCATTCCTCATATTGCAGCCTTTGTTCTGTGTTTCGGTGTGATTGCATGTCTTGTTCTAGTTGCAGCTGCTGTGTATGTCTAATGTGCATGCTTAAACTGACTTGGTCCAATTGTATATACATTTAATCACAGGAAGTGTGTGTATATATTTTTGGTTGATCCCTCTGATTGAAAGAGACACTTGTAGAATAAAGATGTTGGTTTTATTTTAGGTTTTACTGGTGTCTTTACCGTTCATTCTACTCCAGGTAGTGGTTATTGTGTTGGCTCTGAGTACAAATTTAGTCACGATCTAGATCAGGGGTCTCAAACATGCGGTTCGGGGGCCAAATGCAGCCCACCAAAGGTTCCATTCCAGCCCGTGGGATGAATTTGCAAAGGGTAAAAATTCCACAGTCAAGGCTGTGGAACTCATTTTAGTTGCGGTTCCACATACAGACCAATATGATCTACAGTCAAATAATAACAGCAGAAGAACCGACACAAAAGAATGACGCTGCGTTCCAGGCCGTTTTTTGAGCCCGTAAGTCACGACTTCAAACCACAACTCACGACTTTGAAGCGTTCCAGGCAAGTCACACCAAACTGCCTGAGCACAAGGAAGTGTGGGAGCTAGATGTAAACAAACCAGCATGTCGGACCGTACGTTATTAGGGCTGGGTATCAGGGCCAATTTCCATAATTGATTTGATTTAAATTCATAAGGTTCTGAATCGATTAATCACGATTTGATTCGATTCAATATCGATTCGATTCAGTATTAATTGACTGATTCAGAGTAATTTAGTGATACCAAAGTACAATTTTGAGTTGTAACCTGATTATTTGAGTACCGCAGTCATGCAACACATCAATACTGGTGTCATATTGATATTAGAAAGGAAATAGATATGACATTTCAGCAGTAAATTGCTGAATGTGTTCTTAAATAATGAACGGGACAGAAACATTGTCGTGTTTCTACAGTGGCTAAGAACGGACTTCGTCATCTTTATTCTGTTTTATGGCTGGAGGCTACTACTCACGGGGGGTGCACACTCCTGGGTGGTGGTGGTTGGGGTGGGGGGGGTAGTGCAGCGGTCGGACATTGTCGCTTTACTCTTTCTCTAACTCCATACTCAGTCATCAGTGATTGTATGGATCCAAGGTTTTATTCCAAGAACAACCAGCTTCAGCGACTCGCCGGGCGGCCACTTCCTTCACTCTGCAGGTTCGAGTTTGAGGCCGGAGGACCTCCAGCAGAGGGTTTTTCCCCACCGCATCTTTTTTGCAAGTGAGACCAAGTCTTCCCCAGGGGTTCGCAAGACGGAGCGGCCCACAGTTCCGCGTACTCCTGGTCCTGCTCTGAAAAATCGACCTCATCCACAATGAATTGATTTCGCAAAATTAAAATTAAATCGATTAAATCGATTTTTTTACCCAGCCCTATACATTATGTTTGTTTACAATCATTTCTATTGCCAAAGGTGCTTGCTCCTTGATTATTTGAGGGGAAACAGAGGAGGAAAAACAGTGCACAAGGCAAGAGAAGCTGTTTAAATTTATTTTTGCACTCAGTGGACTGAAAACTAGCTAACGCTGGAGCAGCTGCTGATTATGTAGAACATTTGCAGATAAATAACGTCAGAGCAATACCTTGTTTTAACAAACAGTCTGCATAAACACCACATCCATGCGGGGGGCTGCCATTGCTACGTGACGTCAGAACTCAGAACTGGGAGAACATCGATCTAGTACGAGTTCACAGGTGGGAAGTCACAGGTTTGACTGACATTCCAGTGCATTTTCACCAGAAGAAGGTTGGAAAAACAGGAGTTACGGGTGGACTGGAACGCAGCATGACTCCATATTTTCTTTTTGCTTTGATGTGAGAAAAATAATATTACATTATGCCTATAAATAATACAAACTTCTAATTTTTTTCTTTGTTTTAGTGCAAAAATAACATTAAATTATGAAAATATTAACTTTTACAAACTATCCTGTAACAATAAAATGTGAATAACCTGAACAAGTATGAACAACCTGAAATGTCTAAAGAAAACTAAGCACAATTTGAACTCTTTTCTACCTGTTCCTCAGTGTTTAGTGTCTTTGTAGATCTGATCCATAATGCACTTGTAGAAATCATAAGTTGAGGCAGAATATTGTTAAAATTGCACTGAATTTTCTTTTTCTTTCTTTTTTTTTTAATTCATTTTTTTCAGGTTATTCACATTTTGTTTGGATAGTTTGTAAAAGTAAATATTTTCATAATTTAATTGTTTGGGTTTTTTTTGCACTTAAACAAAGACAAAAATTTGGAGTTGTCATTATTTATAAGTTATTCTGTTATTATTTTACTGGTGCGGCCCACTGGAGATCAGATCGGGCTGAATGTGGAACCTGAAAGAACATGAGTTTGAGAGCCCTGGTTTAGATGTTGAAAGCAGATTAATTTGAATTCTTTATTTGTATGTGTGTTACAGTACTGACTCATACACTCTGTATGATGCTCCCATTTCCAGCCCAGGGCCAAAGCAAAAGCACCACGAAGCTGCTTTATTTCCTAACAAGGAATTCACAACAGACACTTCCTTGAAAACTTGAAACAATAGAAGAAACTTCCTCCAGAGCACGTTGGGGGGGCCTTGGTAAAACTGATGCCGTTGGGGTGGGAGGGGCTTATTTTGTTTCATACCAGGCAAGTTTGAATGCGTACAGCAGGTGGAGGAAATGAATCCCACAAGCCTCGGCTCGGCCCTCAATGAGATTCTAGAACCGATTGGGAAGTTGCTTTTGCCAGAAGTTATTGTGCAGCCGCTGCTGAATTAACAACCTATTGTACACAAGGTCGCAGAAGATTTGTGTAAAATGACTCCACTGCTGGTATTTTAAGAGCAATTCTGCTTTCTTTGTAGGCAAAGATATGGAGATGTGCCACAGGAAAAGTTTTCTACAACCTTTGGCTGTGCTTAGCACGCTACCTACCATGAGCTACGGTGGCCCAGAGGTGCAACAGCCCAAAAAAATGTCCACTATAAAAAAAAGACAACAGCCCAAAAAATGATCCACTATAAAAAAAAGACAACAGCCCAAAAAATGATCCACTATAAAAAAAAAGACAACAGCCCAAAAAATGATCCACTATAAAAAAAAAGACAACAGCCCAAAAAAATGTCCACTATAAAAAAAAAGACAACAGCCCAAAAAAATGTCCACTATAAAAAAAAGACAACAGCCCAAAAAATGATCCCCTATAAAAAAAAGACAACAGCCCAAAAAAATGTCCACTATAAAAAAAAAGACAACAGCCCAAAAAATGATCCACTATAAAAAAAGACAACAGCCCAAAAAAATGTCCACTATAAAAAAAGAGAACAGCCCAAAAATTATCCACTATAAAAAAAAGACAACAGCCCAAAAAAATGTCCACAATAAAAAAAGAGAACAGCCCAAAAATTATCCACTATAAAAAAAAGACAACAGCCCAAAAAAATGTCCACTATAAAAAAAGAGAACAGCCCAAAAAATGATCCGCTATAAAAAAAAAGACAACAGCCCAAAAAAATGTCCACAATAAAAAAAGAGAACAGCCCAAAAATTATCCGCTATAAGAAAAAAAAGACAACAGCCCAAAAAATTATCCACTATAAAAAAAAGACAACAGCCCAAAAAAATCTCCACTATAAGGAAAAAAAAGACAACAGCCCAGAAAATTATCAACTATAAAAAAAAGACAACAGCCCAAAAAATTATCCACTATATATTTTTAAAGTAACTTTATTTTTAGTGCACCAACCTCCACTTCCGGTGGGTTACTTTGTTAGCATTAGCCACATTATCTCAAAGCCTTAAAAATTTTCAGCCTACGCTTTTGTTTTTTGTGGTGGCCTTAATTTTAAAGCAAGAGACCTTTTGGGTAAACAGCACCCCCTTAATTGAAAAGGGGGATGATGTTTTGTTTTCTTATAGTGGATAACTTTTTGGGCCGTTCTCTTTTTTTTCTTATAGTGGATAACTTTTTGGGCTGTTCTCTTTTTTTTCTTACAGTGGATAACTTTTTGGGCTATTCTCTTTTTTTTTTTTCTTATAGTGGATAACTTTTTGGGCTGTTCTCTTTTTTTTCTTATAGTGGATAACTTTTTGGGCTGTTCTCTTTTTTTTTCTTATAGTGGATAACTTTTGGGCTGTTCTCTTTTTTTTCTTATAGTTGATAATTTTTTGGGCTGTTCTCTCTTTTTTCTTATAGTGGATAACTTTTTGGACTGTTCTCTCTTTTTTCTTATAGTGGATAACTTTTTGGGCTGTTCTCTCTTTTTTCTTATAGTGGATAACTTTTTGGGCTGTTCTCTTTTTTTTTCTTATAGTGGATAACTTTTTGGACTGTTCTCTTTTTTTTTCTTATAGTGGATAACTTTTTGGGCTGTTCTCTCTTTTTTCTTATAGTGGATAACTTTTTGGACTGTTCTCTCTTTTTTCTTATAGTGGATAACTTTTTGGGCTGTTCTCTCTTTTTTCTTATAGTGGATAACTTTTTGGGCTGTTCTCTTTTTTTTTCTTATAGTGGATAACTTTTTGGACTGTTCTCTTTTTTTTTCTTATAGTGGATAACTTTTTGGGCTGTTCTCTCTTTTTTCTTATAGTGGATAACTTTTTGGACTGTTCTCTCTTTTTTCTTATAGTGGATAACTTTTTGGGCTGTTCTCTCTTTTTTCTTATAGTGGATAACTTTTTGGGCTGTTCTCTTTTTTTTTCTTATAGTGGATAACTTTTTGGGCTGTTCTCTCTTTTTTCTTATAGTGGATAACTTTTTGGACTGTTCTCTCTTTTTTCTTATAGTGGATAACTTTTTGGGCTGTTCTCTCTTTTTTCTTATAGTGGATAACTTTTTGGGCTGTTCTCTTTTTTTTCTTATAGTGGATAACTTTTGGGCTGTTCTCTCTTTTTTCTTATAGTGGATAACTTTTTGGGCTGTTCTCTTTTTTTTTCTTATAGTGGATAACTTTTTGGGCTGTTCTCTTTTTTTTTTCTTATAGTGGATAACTTTTTGGACTGTTCTCTCTTTTTTCTTATAGTGGATAACTTTTTGGGCTGTTCTCTCTTTTTTCTTATAGTGGATAACTTTTTGGGCTGTTCTCTTTTTTTTTCTTATAGTGGATAACTTTTTGGGCTGTTCTCTTTTTTTTCTTATAGTGGATAACTTTTTGGGCTGTTCTCTCTTTTTTCTTATAGTGGATAACTTTTTGGGCTGTTCTCTTTTTTTTTCTTATAGTGGATAACTTTTTGGGCTGTTCTCTTTTTTTTTTTCTTATAGTGGATAACTTTTTGGGCTGTTCTCTCTTTTTTCTTATAGTGGATAACTTTTTGGGCTGTTCTCTTTTTTTTTTTTTCTTATAGTGGATAACTTTTTGGGCTGTTCTCTTTTTTTTTTCTTATAGTGGATAACTTTTTGGGCTGTTCTCTTTTTTTTTCTTATAGTGGATAACTTTTTGGGCTGTTCTCTCTTTTTTCTTATAGTGGATAACTTTTTGGGCTGTTCTCTTTTTTTTTCTTATAGTGGATAACTTTTTGGGCTGTTCTCTTTTTTTTTTCTTATAGTGGATAACTTTTTGGGCTGTTCTCTTTTTTTTCTTATAGTGGATAACTTTTTGGGCTGTTCTCTCTTTTTTCTTATAGTGGATAACTTTTTGGGCTGTTCTCTTTTTTTTTCTTATAGTGGATAACTTTTTGGGCTGTTCTCTTTTTTTTTCTTATAGTGGATAACTTTTTGGGCTGTTGCACCTCTGGGCCACTGCCATGAGCTGCCTGGAAGGGAGCCTGTATTTTGTGAATACCAGAAATAAGATTCATATTCATTGTCTTTAAATCTCAGAAACTGATGTAAAATTCCTGTTTACTGAATCCTCCTGGTGACAGATGGTAGTATTGTTGCCCTTGTTTGGAATAAGTCAGGTTTCCTTTCGCTGTTTGACCACCATGTTTCTACAGTAGATCAGAATGAACTTCCTTCTCTGTTTTTTTCCATCTTATAGCCTCTGATTTTCAGCTTGTATTATGGTTAGTAACTATATCTGACTGTCGTCTGAAATGGATATTCTCTCAACTAGAAAAAAAACCCATAAAACCCAAAATAAAATAGAAACAATGACTGTAAATGGAGAGTTGTGCTGCTGTCGGTGAGGCTGGGTGGGATACTCAGTTGGTTGCAATCTGCAACTTCACCTGTAGATGTCACTAGAGAGCACACGCTGAACTTATCAAGAAGGATTCATATCTGTACATCTGTAATGTGTTATTTTACAGTTATATGCTCTAAGGTACGCTTTTTAATTATTATTACTATTATTATTATTATTGGTGCAGGTTTTTTTTGCAACATTTGATTTTGACGGCGTATTGTCTGGTCCATTTTTTGTGTCTTTGTGTCTCACAGTGAAGGTGAACAGAACAGACAGTGTGTGGAGTGAACGGCCTCCTGCAGGTGAGTTAGGATCAACATGTGTGCACCATTACATTAATACTTGGACTGAAATTCCTCACAGAACCATATCAACTTCATTTTAGACCTTGAAAAACATCCTTTGATAGAATCTAGTTCAAGATTGAAAGATGAAGACAAAGCTTAGTGTTTAGTCTAAGGCAGTGTTTTTCAACCTTGGGGTCAGGACCCCACATGGGGTCGCCTGGAATTTCTAGTAATTGATTAAAAAAAAAAAATAAATGAATAAAATAAAAACTTGTATTAAAAAAATATATGGTGAGTTGAGACAGACAATTACATACATAAAAGATATGACAAACTGAGTGTGAAACTGCAGCTCTGTGCTTCTGTTTATGTGTCAAATGTTCATTGCGGTCAGTTTCAGATGCTGCAGCTCTTTCATAATTCATAGTTTCAGTTCTTGTTTGTTCAGTATTAATTGTCCTCCTTGTAAATCCAAGCTGGACTGACTGGACAGATCCTGACCAAGGAAAATCAAATTCTCCCTTTGTGCAGTAATCTACACCTGGATTTACTGCCTCCGTCCATAATAATATACATTATATAGACTAAAGGTCCTCTAAAATTAACATTTATTTAAAACATAGTATAGCAAACTATTACATGATCAAAAACAAACTAATTTTAGCAAAAAAAATGTCTCTGTTTTGAATGTCTGGGGTTCGCCAGAAATTTGTGATGTTAAAATGGGGTCAGGAGCCATAAAAGGTTGGAAGCACTGGTCTAAGGTGTTGTGCTGAAGTCAAGATTGAAATCAACAAAAGAAAAGAGCTGGTGCAGCAGAAAGTTCAGCCTGTAGTTAAGACAAGATATTTGTTATTTCTGATGCAGACAATGACGAGGAGAGCAGCATGGTGTCCCATGAGCCCGACGTGGAGTACACTGAGGTGGTCCATCCCCGCTCAGCAGATCCTGCTCGAGGTAAACAGTTTCTAAAGTCACCCTCCTATTCTGGCTTCAGCCTTAAATGGATGGGACAAGAAGATAGACAGACAGACAGACAGACAGACAGACAGACCAGTTCTTTTTGAGAACCGGATCCCAGTAGCTCGATTCTTTGGAATCGTTTGCCTACCTGCTTAACAATTCTGCTTATTGATTCCACCTTCATTGTGCATGCGTGATGACGTCACACGTACGCTGCATTGTTTTGGTCAGAACGAAGCCAACATGGCATTGAGGCAGAAACGGTCTAAAAAGACGACACCAGGTCCAAACAGACCACACCAGGTCCAAACAGACCACACCAGGTCCAAACAGACCACACCAGGTCCACTGGAACACTATCAAAGCTTCCATGTCTTCTAAAGGTGGAATCCCTCCAGTCTGCTCAAACATTTGTCCACATGTGAATCATTTACAGGAATGTCACATATTTGATTCTCTACTCAGCAGTGCTTGTGAATGTAGCGGCAGAGTGAACGCCGGGCCGGTTCAGGTGTGGGCAACAAATGTTGTAACTCCTCAAATACAAGTTTCCGAAGGACTTTGACAGCCCTGATCTAGATAAAAGAACAGGAAAGTTACAGTGATGGTATGAATGTCAGTGTACTGGATGATGCAGAAGCGTCCACAGTGTTGGTTGATATGGAACTAAAACAACAAAACCCATGAATATACAAGAGAACAGCTGGAGAAGAACTGTCCACTGGAGTGACCACTGTGCATGAAAGGGTTAAACTTCATAAGCTCTTCCTCTTATTTTCTGACCGTCCTGCATGTTCCACCTCCTCCACACTCCTCACCAAAACCGTTTTTCTCTGTGTTGTCGACATTCCTTCGGTGTTGATAAGGTGGACCAACACTTCCTGGGAGGGGCCCAATTATCCATCATTAAAGTATCTCCAGGTTGTTCTAACTGCTGGGATTTCCACAAACACTGCAGACATTATAAACAGGAAGGGTTGAGCTAATTACTGGGTTGGTTCATGATACTGGACCTCTTCTCCATTATGATCCTGTGCCAGAGGCCGGACGTGCCGGTTACGGACTGAAACAACCCCCCCCTGTTTTCAGTGTCACTTAACGGCAAATCAAATAGATACGTCCATCTGCAGCTGAAGTGTAAACTTTGCCTTTTGACGCCCATGTTGTTTCTTGTATTAACAGTTCCACTGAGAAAAGGCACCGACACAGTGTACAGTGAGCTCCAGAACTCTCCACATGGTAAGTGTAATGTCCATACAGCTGCAGGAAAGGCAGTTTTTACATGAATATTAGCAACGTTAACTTTAAACCCAAAAGAGCTGACATGGGATTTAGATGCTGGACAGAAAAGGGATTATGTCAAATAAAAGATCTATATAGGGAGGGCTCTCGAATGTCTTTTGAACAATTAATGGATAAATACAATTTGCCCAGGAAACATACAAACTACAAATAAGGAATTACATAATTAACCAAATAAAATCTACACTGTAAAAAAAATCTGTAATTGAACAGAATTTTTACCGTTTATTTTACAGATTTTTTCTGTATTTTTAAGGTACAGGAAAATATCAATGAAATGACAAAAACAGACTGTGATTTGACATGTCAAATATAAAATAACATGAAAAAACTGTAACTGTGAATAACCAAAAACTTTCAATTTTTTTCAAGAATTTTTTTTCTTTTTTCACAGAAAAATACAGTTAAAATACATTTACAAATGTATCATAATTTCACAAATATTTATTTTCTATTTATGAGATTAAACTATTCATTTAAAGTTTAATGCTGTAAAAAATAAATAAATAAATAAAACAAGATAAAAATTTTTGTGACTTTATCAGTTGTGAAATTATGATACATTTGTAAATGTATTTTAACTGTATTTTTCTGTGAAAAAAGAAAAAAATTCTTTTAAAAAATTTAAATTTTTTGGTTATTCACAGTTACAGGTTTTTCGTGTTATTTTACATTTGACATGTCAAATCACAGTCTATTTTTGAAATTTCATTGATATTTTCCTGTATCTTAAAAATACAGGAAAAAATCTGTAAAATAAACAGTGAAAATTCTCTTAAATTACAGATTTTTTTTACAGTGTGGGTGCTATTGTGTGGGTGGGGGGTGGTAGGGATTGTTGTGATGAGTTTGTGTTTTTTGCCTGTTCTTATAGAACAATGAAAACGACAATAAATATATTTCTGAAAAAAAAAAAAAAATTAGTAACATTAGAAGACATGATTGCGGTATTGCTCCCACAAACCACAGTCCTCATGTTTAGCTGAGCTCTGCAGTGCTTCAGCTCAGTGTTCTGCTTATGGGTGCTTCTATGAAACTGGGTACATTTGGTACCTGGCAGCTTTTTAGACCCAATAATAAAAGAGAAGTTTAGACATATTCCCCCCAGGATGGACCTAATGATGACCTCGGATGCAAAAAATGCAAAAAAAAAAATTATACTCTTGCTCTGAGCCATCCCAAAATTAATGAAGTTTTAATAAAATATTGGGGCCAAAAATAGAACCCAAATACAGACATTAACTCTCCCTAGGTGTCAGTGCATTAGATGTGTAAACATGTGTAAATGCTCTTCTACAGACTCTAAATACAGACACTGTGTTCAGTGTGTGGATCCTCGTGGTTTTTCTAATCCACACATGTGGGTTTGGCATCAGTCTCAGTCTCATTCCAGGTTTGGTGTGGAACCCATCGTGTCCACTGGTGTTACATACAGAACCTGAACATTTAAACACAAATAAATCATGAATGATTTTGCAACAGCGGTCATTTTTGTGAAACACTCTGACTTGCATAAGTAGTTCAATTCCCAAAATGCACCAGTGACAGAATAAAGAGATATTCCAAAAACTAGTAGCGTTTAATTTCCATGTCTTTTTGACTGTGTTACATGCAGATTTTTTTGTATTTAATATAATGTAAAATAATATAAAAATGTGTTTTATCTTAAAAAATAGTTTCTCTTTTATCTCAGTAAATATTTATTTTTAAAGTAGGCCCAAAGTGCTTTCAAACCTGCTTCATAACATTCTTCTACATCTGGTTTGAATTTTCAGCCCCTGTCCTGTTTTTAGGACCAGTTTCATAGAAGATCCCACATGCATATGCCTCCCAATAACAAGAATTTGGCAAAATTAGCTCCTAGATTGTGACCACAGATCAGCTTTTGCAGATTCACATATTTCCTGTGTTGATGTGTTGAAGTCTTAATGCAGACTAGCCTGGGAACCAAATGAATGGGATTCATTTGCTTTGGCAGATGCATTTGATCGTCCTGTTCCCATTCAAACTGACATAGATTGGACCGATCCCAACAGCTGCTCATCTGCTGTGGGTCAGGTCCGAGGTGGTTACTATCATAAAGGGATTCCTCAAGTCCAGCACTGCCTATAGCAGTGGTTCCCAACCTTTTTTGGCTCATGACCCCATTTTAACATCACAAATTTCTTTTTTGCTAATATTAATTTGTTTTTGATCATGTGATAGTTTGCTATACTACGTTGCAAATAAACGTTAATGTTAGAGGACATTTAGTCTATATAATGTATATTATTGTGGACAGAGGCAGTAAATCCAGGTGTAGATTACTGCACAAAGGGAGAATTTGATTTTCCTTGGTCAGGATATGTACAGTCAGTCCAGCTGTGATTTACAAGGAGGACAATTAATACTGAACAAACAAGAACTGAAACTATGAATTATGAAAGAGCTGCAGCATCTGAAACTGACCACAATGAACATTTGACAGATAAACAGAACCACAGTGCTGCAGTTTCAGATTCAGTTTGTCTTTTATGGATTGGGATTGTCTCTGTAAACTCATCATATATTTTTTATTCGTAAGTTTTTATTTTGATCAATTATTAGAAATTTCAGGCGACCCCAATTGAATTCCAGGCGACTCCACGTGGGGTCCCGACCCCAAGGTTAGAAAACACTGGCCTATAGTAAAAGCCAGCAGTCCGTCAGTACTTCAGCTGGCTCAGTAGAAGTGAAGTTTTTCCTCTAGATGAGTGACGACTAGGGATGCGCTGATAAAATGGGTGGACGCTGGTATTATGTAAGTCATAGAAGAGATCTGTCCACTGATGGCAGGTGGAAATACGTGTCTGTCGTATCATATTGTTATAAGGTTCTGTGTTGAGCTGAAAGATTGTAAAACCTGCATTTATTATGAATATTTCTTTGTTACGGAGGATAAATAACAAAAACAAAATAATGAAACTGAAAGTAATATTAGTATTGGCATCAGCTGTTGGCCAGAATGTCATTGTACACATTCCATGTATCAGTGATAATAATAATAATCTGTTGTTCATTTTTAAGGTGTCTATGAGCCCTGATATGAGACTTATATGAGACCTATATGAGATTTATATGAGACTTATATGAGATTTATATGAGACTTGTATGAGATTTATATGAGACTTATATGAGATTTATATGAAACTTATATGAGATTTATATGAGACTTACATGAGATTTATATGAGACCTATATGAGATTTATATGAGACTTGTATGAGATTTATATGAGACTTATATGAGATTTATATGAGACTTATATGAGATTTATAGGAGACATGAGACTTATATGAGATTTATATGAGATTTGTATGAAACTTATGAAATTTATATGAGACTTATATGAGATTTATATGAGATTTATATGAGACTTATAATATGAGATTTATAGGAGACCTATATGAGACTTATATGAGATTTATATGAGATTTATATGAAACTTATGAAATTTATATGAGACTTATATGAGATTTATAGGAGACTTATATGAGACTTATATGAGATTTATATGAGACTTATAATATGAGATTTATAGGAGACTTATATGAGACTTATATGAGATTTATATGAGATTTATATGAAACTTATGAAATTTATATGAGACTTATATGAGATTTATAGGAGACTTATATGAGACTTATATGAGATTTATATGAGACTTATAATATGAGATTTATAGGAGACCTATATGAGATTTATATGAGACTTATATAAGATTTATATGAGATTTATATGAAACTTATGAGATTTATATGAGACTTATATGAGACTTACGTGAGACTTACATGGCCAAGCAGACCTTCTGCCTAATGTATTTCCATTCATTTACACATACACCCCAGCATTCTAAGTCTAGTAGACGCTTTGTATTTTCCAACAGCTGCCCTTAAAACTGTGACTGACACGCAGATGTGTTTGAATATTCTACACGATTTTGTCAGCGTCCCATGTGTCATAATTCTGACTGCTTGTAGGTCTGTTCAGATAACATTTATGAATCAGAAATGAACTCAGGGGTCCTAGACTACAAGGTT